>NC_079212.1:104351972-104629472 GCF_029633865.1 Lampris incognitus | reverse complement strand
CGCATAAATATCAGAGAACTACCGGGGTGGGTTATGCGCCCAAATATAGGCTATAGCCTAATAAGTTGAAATTGGTTTAGTGTCGAAAGTTTCCACATACTTTAGCCAACCTGGACTTTGTGAATTCGTTCTTGTGATACAAAAATAGAAATCGTATGAGTCATTGTCTTCTTAATAATCTGCCCTAAATAATGCATTATTGAAAATGCACTTTTTGCGCCAAACAGCGTCAAACCTGCTGACCGGGGAACATAGGACCTTTCTTTATAAAAAGGGTCCTATGTTCCCCGGGTGCCCTAGGGGAACATAGGACCCTTTTTATAAAGAAAGGTCCTATGTTCCCCTGCACATACAAAACGGGGAACATAGGACCCTTTTGGGGAAAAGTGGGGAATATAGGGCCCTCTGTATACAAAAAGGTCCGATATTCCCCGGTCTCATACAAAGCGGGGAACATAGGACCCGGGGACTATAGGACCCGGGGACTATAGGGAGGACCCCTACATTACGGGGGTGCCTTTTTCAAAACAGATAACGAAGTGGAGGAAAGCATAATCATGGTGAGTTTGGACAATGTCTTACTGGGTTGGATGATGTCTTACTGGCCTTGCTCTTTGATGATGACTCTTGCTAGATGATGTATTACTGGCCTTGCTCTTGGATTGATCTTTAATCAATCCAAGAGCAAGGCGTGTAATAGTCGGCCAGGTCACAAAGGAACCCAACATAACTTCTAAGCAACTAAAGGCCTCTCTCACATTGGCTAATGTTAACGTTCATGAGCCCACCTTCAGGAGAACACTGAACAACAATGGTGTGCATGGCAGGGTTGCAAGTAGAAAGCCACTGCTCTCCAAAAAGATCATTGCTGGCCGTCTGCCGTTTGCTAAAGATCACATGGAAGCAACCGAGACGTGGTGTTTGGAAAATACTCATCTCAACTCTTCTGACATTCCCACTACATATGGAATCATCACTGGTCTACACTTAGACAGCTGTTGTCCTTATCTCTTCGATTGGCTGGTCCACTATTAAGGCATCTTCCTGGCCTTGACAAACGCCCAGTTAGGATAACCACACTTAACCAGGGTGTGTTTAATATGGGATTTCTCCCTTCCCCCAGCCGCTGTGTCAGTAGGGAAATTGTCAGCTCAGTGGTACAGCATCCTGATGACTCCTAGTTTGTGCTCCAGTGGATGATGACAGACAAACCTTAAGTACTGTATTTGTACTATATTTGTACTGTACTGTACTATACCATTGTGTATGTGTTGGCTTACGGTAAACATCAACAATCAAATGTTCCCCATCACCCAAAAAAAAAAAAAAAAGAAAAAGAAAAGAGCCATCTTGTGTCCTCCCCATAAAACATTGGTAAAGGTGATGGCCATGCTTTTGGCATAAGAATGTTGATTTGGTCAAAAAGTGATGTCATTCAGTCACCATGCTATCAGTGAGTGAGTCATACAGTTTCTGAGGGTTGATTGATTTCTGCCTTGAGTCATTTTGTACTGTTACCCCATGGAAGTGTCTATGTTCAAAAGCTTCAGTGGCCTGTCTGTAGTTTGCTCCAGGATTGTGGTGTCTGGCCAAGAAAACATAACATAATGTTTTGTCCCTTTACGGCAAACTTTCAGACCAATCTTTGAGCTCCTCCAGAGCATCAAGCATAAGACCCATGTTCTTTATTAAGTCACCTGAAGACAGCTTTGTAGCAAGCCCCTCAACCATGCATCTGTCATTTGAATTGTGTTCAGTATCTTCACTAGCCCTGCACAAATGAGAATAAAGAGCATCATGCATTGTCCAAACAGTGTTCAGTGCTCTATATGATGAGGCCACCCATCTCACACCTAGGACTCAACCAGTATTTTAAATCAGAATGCCTATTTCTGATGCTGCAGAGCTCAGTTCTCTCAGATTTTTGGGTGACTAGTGCTACAGACAACATAATTTGCCCCTGAAAATTGGAAAATGATTAATTTCAGTGCAGTGCTTGATATCATCCTCAAAAGATAGCTCCAGTCTGTGGTTTAAACAGTGTCATAGTGCTTCATGAAAAAAGTAAATGGCATGAAGCGTTTCGAAATCAGTGGAGTAGTCACTCACCTCAGAGGAGCTGTGGTGGAAACACAATTGCAAATTAACTTGACTTAATTTGCAATTGTATTTCCATTTTTTGCCCTTTAGTTGACACTCACATCCAGAACAATTAACTAGTAATCAAAAGGAAGCAATTCTATCTCAAAGAAACATTAACAAGACTCATTAATCTTGATGTATCCCTGGGCAGTTGCTTTCCGGTCTCCTTAACTTCTAGGGCCACTCTGCTGCATACGTTACCTTTTTGGCTGGACCGGCCAGCAGGGCCAGCCCTGCAATCATGAATATCCCAACTAATCATATTTAGAGTGTCATGTTTAGAGATGGTTCAGAATGACTGAGAGACCAAGTTACACAATTCTTCTTCTTTTGGCTGCTCTTGTTAGGGGTCGCAACAACGGATCATCTGTTTCTCTCTTCCTGTTCTTTGCATTTTTCTCTGTCACACCAACCACCTGATTGTCCTACCTCACAACATCCATAAACCTCCTCTTTGGCCTTTCTCTTTTCCTCTTCCCTGACAACTCCATCTTCAGCATCCTTTTCCCGATATACCCAGGATATGTCCTCTGCACATGTCCAAACCATCTCAATCCAGCCTCTCTTGCTTTGTCTCTAAACCTTCCAACCTGAGCTGCCCCTCTAATATACTCATTCCTAATCCTGTCCATCTTCATCACTGCCAGTGACAATCTTAGCATCTTCAACTCTGCCACCAGCAGCTCCGCCTCCTGTCTTTTTTTTTTAATGCCACTGTCTCCAAACCATACAACATAGCTGGTCTCACTAACATCTTGTAAACCTCCCTTTCACTCTTGCTGGTAACCTCCTGATGCAAATCACTCATGACACTCTTCTCCACCCACTCAACCCTGCCTGGACACTCTTCTCCACCTCTCTTCTGCACTCCCCATTACTTTGAATAGTTGAACCCAAGTATTAGAACTCATCCACCTTCGCCACCTCTACTCCTTGCATCCTCACCATTCCACTGTCCTCCACCTCTCCAGGCTCTCCTCAACCTGCTACCTACTCTCGTGACAGATTACAATGTTATCCAAGAATATCATAGTCCACAGAGACTCCTGTCTGATCATGTCCGTTAACTTGTCCATCACCATTGCAAACAAGAAAGGGCTCAGAGTCAATCCTTGATGTAATCCCACTGTAGAAGTGGGATTACATCTTGAACCCATCCGTCATTCCTACCACACACCTCACCACTGTCACACTGCCCTCATACGTACCCTGAACCACTCTTACATACTTCACTGCCACTCCCGACTTCCTCATGGAATACCCCACCTCCTCTCTCACACACCGTCATATGCTTTCTCTAAATCTAGAAAAAAAACAAAAAAAAAACAATGTAACTCCTTCTGACCTTCTCTATACATATTCATCAACACTCTCAAAGCAAACATCACATCTCTATTGCTCTTTCCTGGCATGAAACCATACTACTGCTTGGTAATCATCACCTCTCTTATTAACCTAACTTTCTCTTTCCCATATCTTTATGCAGGGGCTGATCAACTTTATACCTCTGTAGTTGCTACAGCTCTGCACATCGCCCTTACTCTTGGAAATTGGTACCAGTATGCTTCTTCCCCATTCCCCAGGCATCCTTTCACTTTCCAAGATTGTGTTAAACAATCTAGCTAAAAATTCTACTGCCATCTCTCCTAAACATCTCCAAGCCTCCACAGAGTTCTCATCTGGACCAACCACCTTTCCATTCTTCATCTTCATCCTCTTCATAGCTGTCCTCACTCCATCCTTGCTAGTCCACCGCACTTCCTGATTCACTATCCCCACATCATCCAACCTTCTCTCTCTCTCTCTCTCTCTCTCTCTCTCTCTCTCTCTCTCTCTCTCTCTCTCTCTCTCTCTCTCTCTCTCTCTCTCTCTCTCTCTCTCTCTCTCTCTCTCGCTCTCATCCTCTTCATTCATCAGTCCCTCAAAGTACTCCTTCCACCTTCTCAACACACTCTCCTTGCTTGTCAGCACATTTCCATCTCTAGCCTTGATCTCCCTAACCTGCGGCATATCCTTCCCAGCTCAATCCCTCTGTCTAGTCAATCGGGACAAGTCCTTTTCTCCTTCCTTAGTGTCTAACCTCTCATACAACTCACCATATGCCTTTTCCTTTTCCTTTGCCACCTCTCTCTTCAATTTACACTGCATCTCCTCTTACTCCTGTCTACTTTCTTCATCTCTCTGGCTATCCCACTTCTTCTTTGCCAATCTCTCCCTCTGTATACTTTCCTGTCCTTCCTCATTCCACTACCAAATCTCATTGTCTTCCTTCCTCTGTCAAGATGAAACACCAGGTACTTTCCTAGCTGTCTCCCTCACCATTTCTGCAGTAGTTGCCCAGCAATATGGCAACTCTGCACTACCACCCAGTGCCTCTCTTAACTCCTCCCTGAATGCCACACAACTACCACTATTTGATCCTTGGCTCTGCCTTCACTCTCTTCCTCTTCTTGGTCTCCAAAGTCATCCTACGACCATCCGATTTTGCAGTCTCCAATCCCTTTCAGATCATGCCTCCTATATAAGATATAGTCCACCTGTGAGCACTTTCCTCCACTCTTATACGTGACCTTGTGTTCTTCCCTCTTCTTGAAATATGTATTCACCACAGCCATTTCCATCCTTTGTGCAAAATCCACCACCATCTTTCCTTCCACATTCCTGTCCTTGACAACATATCAATCAATCAATCAATCCGAATTTATTTGTATAGCACTTTTCATACAAACAAATGTAACACAAAGTGCTTCACACAATAAAACAATGAAATCAATACACCCCCTTCACAAAAAAATGAATAAAAGTACAGGCAAGTTTTATAAAAGTACAAACAAGTTTAAAACTGAGTTAGTAAAATAAATCAAAGTGCCATAAACACTGATTAATTAAAAGTAACAACAGAGCAGAATATATAAAAATAGCAAAATATATAAAATACTCACACACACATTATGAATTTAGCTGTAGGCTGTTTTAAAGAGAAAGGTTTTTAACCTGCTTTTAAATGTGTCCAGCGTGGGGGCCTCTCTCAGGTCCTCAGGCAGGGCATTCCATCTACTTGGGGTGTAAATAGAAAATGCCACTTCCCCTGCTCTAGACCTGACATGAGGGATGGTTAAAAGACCACTGCCATTGGACCTGAGAGTTCTTGCTGGTTTATAAGGAATTAACGTGTCTTTTATATAGCGTGGTGCAAGGTCATTTAGCGCTTTGTATACAATTAAAATAATTTTGAAATCAATTCTAGTTTTAATGGGGAGCCAATGCAGAGAGCTAAGAACAGGTGTAATGTGCTCATACTTTTTAGTTCTGGTGAGAACACGTGCTGCTGCATTTTGAATTAATTGTAGTTGGCGCACAAGTGATTTTGGGAGGCCAGTGAATAGTCCATTGCAGTAGTCTAGTCTACTTGTTATAAATGCATGGATTCATTTCTCACAGTCTGATTTTGATAGAAAACCCCATAGTTTTAAAATGTTTTTTTAAGATGGTAGAAGGCTGATCTTGTCAGATGGTTGATGTGGCTCTTAAAATTTAGATCACTGTCTTTGATTACACCAAGATTTCTAGCTTTACCTTTGCACTCCAGAGACAGAGAGTTGAGATGAGCTGCAATTCTCTGTCTCGTGAGTCTTTGCATCAAAAATAAGTATTTCTGTCTTGTCTTTGTTCAATTGTAAAAAGTTAGCTGACATCCATAAAGTAATATCATCAATACACTGAATTAGGGAACGTATGGGAACTAGGTCATCAGAAGATAGGGATATGTACAGTTGTGAATCCTCTGCATAATTATGGTAATTTTATTTTGTGTTTCTGAATAACATGTGCAAGTGGGAGCATATAGAGATTGAATAGTAGTGGTCCAAGAATCGAGCCTTGGGGTAGCTCACACATTATACCCACTTTGTCTGAGAAAAAGTCTCCAATAGACACAAAGAACTGCCTGTCCTGAAGGTATGTTCTAAACCAGCTGAGAACCGGGCCAGAAAGGCCGACCCATTTTTCTAATCTCTCTAGCAAAATATCATGATCAACAGTGTCGAAAGCAGCACTGAGATCCAGGAGCACAAGAACAGACAATTGATTAGAATCTGTGTTCATATGCAGATCGTTCACAACTTTGATAAGTGCTGTTTCTGTGCTATGGTGAGATCGAAACCTGATTGACAAATGCCTAGAAGGTTGTGAGATATTAAATAGTTATTAACTTGAGAATAAACTTTTTTCAAGGATTTTGCTGAGGAATGGTAAGTTGGAGATGGGCCTGTAGTTGGCAATAACTCACATCAAGATTACTCTTCTTCAGAAGTGGTTTAACGACAGTTGTCTTAAGTGCTGCAGGAAATATACCTGCCTGAAGAGAGCAGTTAATAATTTCTAAAACGTCATGTGCTAAGCATTTAAAAACATTTTTTTAAAATTTGGTAGGGAGAGGATCCAAGCAAGCTTGTGCCTTTCTGACTAGACCAAGCTAGTCAGACTAGCTTGGTCTAGTCAGAAAGGCACGATCTGAGGAAGCCTCTTGGATGAGAGGTGAAACGTCTTCACGGATATATACCAAGTCCAGTTGCACTCTTCAATTCCTTTGGACAATAAAATAAAGAAATTAAAATGTAAACAATAAAACATAAGAGTAAAAGTATATTTCCACAATAAAATCATGGTGTCAAGCTCAACTTGAATTGAATGCCATCTTGAATTGAATGTCAGAGTATGTCAAGAGTGTGTTCACCTCCAACACACTCTTCCTCCAGGAATACACCTACCCCATTTCTACTCCCATTCACACCATGGTAGAAGAGTTTGAACCCACATCTGATGCTCTTGGCCTTACACCCCTTTCACCTGGTCTCTTGCACACACAGTGTACCTACCTTTCTTCTTTCCATCACCCCCACACTCCTACCCTTCCTCCTTTCCCTCTGCCTCTGGACATGCCTCCCCCCTCTCCTACTCCTTCACCTAACAGTGGCATAGTTTCCACCAGCACCCTGCTGGCCAAAGGTATTGGTGGCGGCCGCTGGTAACCCGCAATCCTCCCAATTTATCCGGGCTTGAGACTGGCACTAAGAATGCACTAGCTTGTGCATCCTAAGTGTCTGTTACTTTTTTTTAACAGACATACAGCACACATATTGTGGGAGAACCATGTTTGGGAAGGTTTCCTTTCAAAGACTGCTAATTTCCTGCTAATTACCTGAAAATCTAGTTTTAGAAAGCTGTGGTTCTAAAATCTGTAGAACATCAAAATGACACAGATAAAGGATTTAATTAAATTTACTGATTTTTAAAGTTTTATGGTCACTGTTAATAGCACCAATAGATAGAATCAGATCTGTCAAGTGCAGAAAAATGTTTATAAACTTTCCAGGGCTGGCTCAATAGACAACAACAATTCAATGAAATAATCAAAGTGAGGTAATATATTTTCCATTATCTGCCAATCAGCAGCAACTGGTGGTCTGTTAGATTGGCCTTGAGCAAGGCAATAATTATTCTGCTGCTCACTTAATTGATAATGGATAATTGATTTCGGATAGGAGCATCATCTGAATCCTGGCATGTCTATGATATATGAGCTGATGGCTGACAGACTGTAAATTAATATCTAAAAAAACTTCAACAACAAAAAAATCTCATCTATTTAAGCGGTTAAGCCTGAAAAATCAGTTTGATAGTGTGGGAAA
Organism: Lampris incognitus; assembly: GCF_029633865.1. Classification (NCBI taxonomy): domain Eukaryota; kingdom Metazoa; phylum Chordata; class Actinopteri; order Lampriformes; family Lampridae; genus Lampris; species Lampris incognitus. The sequence goes on along the minus strand of NC_079212.1, from coordinate 104,621,640 downwards.
AAAACTTTGAAAACCAATTCCTCAGCTTAATTATTCCATAGCTAGTTGTCTACATCAAGCCAACTAAAAAGGATGGACCTTTTTTCCCCAAAAAAGTGGACCTTTTTATTTAGATCACTAAATACCTTATGTAAGTTGGCCTTTGATCTACAATTGCCACGAATACACCATACTTTATAATGTCTGTGTGAATGTCCTCATTCATCCAGGTCATGGTTATCCAAAGGAATTGAATTAAGTGCAACTGGACTTGGTATATCATCAGTTCGTGTCTTTGTCAGAAAGGCACGAACTGATGAAGCCTCTTGGATGAGAGGCGAAACGTCTTCACGGATATATACCAAGTCCAGTTGCACATACTTTATAATGCACTAAACTTTTAATCTTGTGAAAGGATTGCCAAATCTTGGCTATTTCAGACTTAAAGCACCAGAATGACCTCTCTCTGGACTTTTTGAACCTTTCGTGTTTTGCTGTGGGTCAAACGACCCTCCACCCCTCCCGCTATACCCACCCTGTCATGTCTGATCATTTCACCTGCGCTTCATTTGACAGAAATCTTTTGCAGGATATATAACACCATCTGAAAATTAGAAATTGACTTACTATAGCCGAATAGTGTTTGAGTGTTTATTTGTGTGGGTGTGTGTGGGTGGGTGGGTGTGTGCGAGAGAGAGAGAGAGAGAGAGAGAGAGCGCGAGAGAGAGAGGTGGCCTCTCCTCATGTATCTCTAGCGCTCATGGGCAAGCGGCGTTGAGAAAGCGTTATTGCAACAACAGCCAGCAGATAAATACTGAGGTGAACTGCCCTCTTCTTCTACTCTCTGATAGCGGAGCGGACCATCCAGAGACCGCCAACCTGCCTCGGTGCTTCGCCCAACAGAGTCTGCGCGATGAGGACCTATCGAGTGTAGCGGTCGAGGAGCGCTCCGCACTGGAAACGGAGGAGAGACGGTGAAAGAGAGAGGGGGGGAGAAAGAGAGGGAGTGTGTGTGTGAGGATGAAGCTGGAGCAAGCTCCACCGCGGTTTTCCCGGTAATAAGTCAACTGCGGTACCGGAACAGGAGCCTTGGAAATCAACGGCAGTCAGCTGAGGGAGCCGGGGGCGGGTTGGGGTGGCGTGGGGGGGGGGTATTTCGGCGGACACAGCCATGGCGGGCGGAGGAGTGAAGAGGAGGAAGAAAGCGGGGCTCCCGGGATTCTGCTGGAAGACCTGCTACTTCCACATTTTGTTCTGGGTCGTCTCCGTCTGCGGCGAAGAGGAGACTTTCATCGTGGAGGTAAAGTCCGACAAGCCTCCCGCTCTAATACGCGCGGGACAGGCACGGTTAGTAAAAAGACGCACGAGGTAACCTGCAATTGTTTTTCTTTTTCTTTTTTTGTACCTGTACCCGCCCCCCACCCTTCTGTGCGTTTCCCCACACGTTTCTGCCCTGTTGTGAAAGTGATATCCACCCCGCGGAAAAGGACCCGCCATAAATGATCAATGTGTGCCAGTGCAATAAATGAAATGAACGCACGAACACGCAGACGTTTTGTTTATTTTGTTTTTCCAAAAGAGAAAAAAAGGCAGCACATCGCGTGGTCATTGTTTTTAACGTGAGAGGAGCGTGCGTCTGGCGGGTCTGTGGAAACGTCTCCAGCTTTCGTCCATTCAATGCACCGCCCCATGGTTTGTGAACAAAAGTGCCACGATGGCCCCGGTGGCTTTCATTCCCCCGTTTGAATTGTGTAGTACGCTTTTGTGTGCCACAAAGCTGTGCTGCAAGGGCTGTTGTATGACTTGCAATGGCACACGTCGCTTCTCTCCGGTGATCGCGCATTGTGCTGTTCGAGCTGACTCTCACTGCGCACGTCAAAGGCTTGCCAGGATCCGCGATAAACAGCCTATCACCTCCCGTTCGGAGCAGACTTAAAACCTGCTGCCCGGCTGTTTGCAGGGCACCATCACGCACCTATGACCCACGGGAGAGCCGGGGCTTCCGAGAAATGTTAGGGCTGCTGTCTGTGTGTACGATTGAAAGCACACGAGGGGCTGAGAGTCCAAATACCTCTGCCGTTGAGGTTACTACACAACATGCACATGAATCCTTTAGCTCCGATGTGGAGTTTTTGTTTTTGTTTTTTTGCGTTTGTTATGCCTTTGCAGGTTAGAGGAGCCTTCATGGCAGGCACATTTTATCAATAAGTGCGCCATCATCAGCATGCAAGGTGCGTTAAAGCGAACCTGAATGAAACCGCTCCGCCGCGTTCATGTGTGCTGAACAAAGCGTCTCCCAACCCCCCCCTTTCCCTCCCCCTCCTGACTCCAAATATAGCCCTCTTCCATAATTTATCGAAATGGCATGGGAGTCGGAGGAGAGACCAGAGAGGAGACGAGGCAGTGCTACACAGAAATGTTTTTCCCAACATGGATTTGGCTGCAATCTTTGTCGTGTCTGTGTTGTGAAAGCATGACGTCTGCAGCCGTGCAAAACACAAAGAGAAAAAGCACACAAAGAAAGTTCTCTATGATACTGGACACACAGCCTAACGCAATGACAGGTCATATAAAATGGCTAAATGATGCCATCATGAGGGTTTACCTTGGTCTCAGGTTGGTTTGTTTGTTTTTATTTGCTAGTAGTAGTGTTGTTTGTCAACGCAGCTGTGTGATCCTTTGTTCGTGCCTATAGCTACTGTATTGTGCCACTCACGTGGACGTTGTTTTGCACATCTGGAGTGGTGTGTTTGCGAAAGTAGCCCATTTCCAGTTTTAGGAGACAGGTTGGTCCGACAGGCACTTGAGTCGTTGTGTTTTTCATCTTGGTGACACTGTTCAGACAAAGGCGATGCCTGCTGTGGTTCGGCCTTGGCCAGTAAACGGCTGCTCACCTCACCGTGGCATACAAAGCACCGGGCTGGTTTTGCTATAGGTTGCATTTTGCGTTGTTTTGCAAGCATTCTGTGACATGCCACTTCAAATCCATGATAAGACATGTTAAAACTCCATAGTCATTATAATAAACACACGTTTTTGTCATTAAAAAACACAAAAGGACGACTCTGAATGAAAGGATTGTGTTGGATTTCCCTTTACACAAACAAAAAAGAAACCCATCAGCATACTCAGTTGCCTGAAATTCTTTCGTTAGTATTTCTGAATCTTAAACATTATTTCATCCTTTGCAGATTAAGCTCCCAAAATGACTCGTGGCTCACAAACATAATTATGACTCCAAATGCACTTTGCTTTAAGGCCTACAATTATTGTGTAATGCTAGATATATGTATTTACAAAAATATCTTTTTTTTTTGGAAGTGTGCCTTTCATTCAAGGATTTCTTTGTGAACATACCCATTTTAGCCAACGGATTGGGAGGCTCTTGGTGAGCTATTTGAGTGGAAAATGAGATTGATACACATTCATATGGCAAGACAAAACACTCAGCACAGCAGGGTATTTGTTCTGCCCGTGCCTCGTCTTAGTGCATCCACACACATGCCGTGTTCTTAATGCTCTTGTACACAAAGTGAAGAGGTGCACAAATGAATTTTTTTTAATCCAAATTTCTTTGTAATTTCCTACAAATATTTCTAAAATGCAGACGGCTGACTTTTTAAAAAATGTGACCATTTTCTAACAAAGGTGTGTAATCTTCCCAACTGACCTATGTTTTCATTCCAGAAAAAGGATTCTGCTCAAGTAGATTTGCTTTATCCCCCCCCCCCCCCCACGATATCTTCCATCTCAAATTGACTAAATGTCTTCAGGTGTTATCATGTGATATTTTCTGAGAAGGTTTTCACTGTGAAGTCACACATGCTTCTGCATTGACTCTAATTCGCACAGCGTCCAGCTTCTTTGTGGGCAGAACGTATTGTCCGTATCAAACCAGACATAACTGCATGGCTCATTAGATGATCTTTAAAGAATTGTTCCTTGCTTTCATTTCTGGTATCATGTCACGGGGCTCCTGTATTTCCTGGTCAAAGGTGTGTGACGTTGCATACATGATCCCAGGTAGTCTCTTTGTGTTGAACATGGATTGTAAATAAAAGAGAGTATACATTGAAATGGGGGCTCGCACCTCCCCCATTTATCAACAAACAGGACAAAGTGTGTCCGTCCCCCTCTGTTTCTCACAAATTTTAGTTGAGAACAGCTGTAAAAAAAGCTATGCTGGCCACTGTGCCCCTTGTCATATTTGAACAAAGCAAGCATGCTCCAATTGCACAAAGGAGAATCTGTACAAGTCCAGTTTACAGTGAACGCATGATCACTGCTCTTACAGATACCTCTTGAAAAAGCTGGTCAATTCACCCAGTACAAGAGAAGGTGCAAAGACTTAATTTCCTCCATCCAGCACATGACAGACCTTACAATACCGCATAGCATTCTCCCCCTCAGTGATGGGACATCTTCTGCAAGAATCCTTCCCATCACTTTAAATACATTACGTTTTCCTTTTGTCCTTTTGTTAGAGTTGAGAGTTGAAATAGCCACTACTGTCTTTAATAGAAAAGATGTTGATATAAGTGCCGATGTCGGTTATAGGATGACGTGCAATGTACCTCAAAGTTGATAAATTCTGAGGGAATTTCAATCATACAATTTATTGCTGTGATTTCAACTTAATCACTTGTTTAGAGCGTTTCACGTAAGGCATTGCCAGGTGAATTATATCTTGTAGTGGTGTAGACATTATGAAGGTTGGCTGAAATATGTTCTTGCTTTTGTGTCATTTTCACTGCTTTCTGTGATCTGTAAAAATTTTCAGTTTTCAGTGAATAGGGGACCGCAGGTTGATTTTTTTTTTCCGACAGTTTTTGTAATAAATAAAAAAAATACTAATAATAGAACAGTAGTTATTGTGCTTTATTATTTAGGTTTATTTGTTCATGATGTATTGTGCAAAGCTATGCAACAACAAGCCATGTATATTTCTTGTAGAGCCCCGTTCTCTGTGTCAGACATGAGTTTTAGTCAACATATTGGGACAGACATAAAGCAAGCATAACAGCTGATAGAAGCCTTGCACTTTTATGTTGTAATTATGGTACTTAATAACAGATTTACTCTTAATAGTGCAATTAATACAAAGCCTATAAGTTTAAGCTCCTTAGACCGCTCGGCCACACTACCATATGATCTATAAGTTCAAGCTGCTTTGTGGACAAAATAAACGAGATGAGCTAAGGAAGATGTGACATAGAGCGTTGAAAGCAGGATGCAAGTGTTGTTGACACTAGGTTCTTCTAGCTCCAATTGTATCCTTCAGCTACATTCACCAGCCATACCTCCTCCAGCCTCCTCCACTGTAGATGGAGGAGGTATGGCTAGGGTGTTCACTAGCTACTGTACCATATGTAGGGTATACCCCAGGGCTTTGTGCTTGTTCCCTTCCTTTCCCCTTGGTCAGATTGTCCATTAATTTGACCTCCATTTCTACTGCTATGATGATGATACTCAGATCTACATGAGCAGAAATCACCTCCATAACCTACCTCACATTGCACATTGTCTCTCTCCTCTTATATCTTGGATGCAACTTAACTTCCTCAAACTAAACAGTGATGAAACAGACCTCCTCCTCATCAACTCTAAATCTGTCCTCGCCAGTGCTATGAACATCTGTCTCACTATTGATGGCACTACTCTTTCCCTCCTCTCTTTGAAACATTCTGGACCACACCCACATTAAATCTCAATCATAATCAAAACTTAAGTTTTCCACTGCTGTAACATTACCAGAATCATGGTCCTCCCTCTTCCGCCCTAGCGCTGAACTGGTCATTCATGCATTCATATCCTCCTAACTCAACTATCACAACTCCCTCCTCTGTGGCATCAGCTCCTGCTCCCTCCATCAAGTGAAGGTTGTCCAGAACTCAAACCCCAGACACCAAACTCCCGCCAAATCCCCAGACCACATCATCCCAGTCTTTTATTGGCTCCCTAGTTCAGCACTTCATCACCTAAAAAATCCTCCTCTTCATCTATAAAGCACTGCATCACCTGGCCCCTTCATACCTCGTATACCCTCTTCTGCCCTACCAACCCACCCAGTCACTCTGATCCTTCCTCCACTGGTCTCATTTCCATGCTAAAAATGTACTTCTGCAGGTTTTGGTGACGGGGTATTGTTAGTAGAGACATCTGCCCCTCTGGAGCACCCTCCAACCATCCGCTTTTAAATGGTAAATGGGGAATTCCTCCCCATTTACGAGACCCACCTATAAACCCACTCTGGCCTACCTATATGCCCTTGTTTCATTTTGGTTTTGTTTGTTTTTGTTTTTTGTTTTTTGTATTTCTGTGTTCATTGTTGTTTGGCTGTTAATTTTTGTATTGTTTTTATTTTCCATGTTTCCTGCCCTGTTTTGTCAAGTGTCTTTGGATTACAGAAAAGCACCATACAAATTTCATAGATTTTTATTGAATATTATTATTTTTATTATTATTATTTAAATGGAGGGAGATGGATTTTATGCAGTGTTTTCTTTGTGTCAAGTAAAATATGGTCTGAAATGCTCAGTGAACCATGCTCCATCACATATGACCACCCATCTCAGCTTGTTATGCATTACAGTTTTGAGAAGTCAGCCTCACTCTGACTGAAGCACGGGGAGCTTGATCTCGAAACCCAGCCAGAGAACGGCATCAAACTTAAACGAGTCAAGTCGAGTCCAGCCCGAGAAGGGCCCTCAAATGGCTAGAATACAGTTGTGCTATGTATTGGGCTATTACTAGATTCCTTATATGCCTAAAAGCCACAATTCATTGGTATATCCAATGGAATTTATAAAAATAACATATCTACTGCAGTATTTTATTTTATTTTTACCAGTAGACTACTCACCCTTTCTTGCCATTTGGATGTCTGAGCAGACAGGAAAAGCGTTTATTTTTTCTTCTTCTTTCTTTCTGATCATGATGCATAGACTACAGGCTTATTGTGTGGCTTTTGGAAATTAATTTCCAAATACACTGCATGCAAAGCAGCCCATGACTTTTTGTTTCAAAACCCAACGTCAAGCCTAATATCTCTGTGACGTTGCCGTTATACATAGGTTATAAAAGCACACAGATTGAGTTTATTATTGCCTCATACAAGAGCAACCTATTAGTCTCTCTCTCTCTCTTCTCTCTCTCTCTCTCTCTCTCTCTCTCTCTCTCTCTCTCTCTCTCTCTCTCTCTCTCTCTCTCTCTCGGCCCAGCGACCTCATATTGTTGGACTATTAATTGCTGGATTTCGTTGACTATCTGCCTCAGTGCCTGTTGGTCAGGTAATTATTGTCATGCATGTGACAAGACACGTGAGAAGACGATGGACAGGAGTCAGACTCAATTTATTTTACAATCAGGGAACTAAAATTTATTCAGAAGGGGGCAAAATTGGCTGAGAAGACTGGTGAAAGACCATCATAGGGAATGTATAGCCAATGGTGGTCACACTCATTCGCAACACAAAGGAAAAAAAATTAATAAAGAAAGTAGGTAGCTTTTGAAACTGAGCCCAGCCCGGTCTGAATCAATCCTCATACATTAAGGTCTGGGTCGGGCTCTGTTGGGCTCGGGTCGAAAACCAAAACTTTATTATGCATTTTAATTGTTTACATCAAAACACAAAGACATTGATCTGCTTCTTTTTCTCAGCCGGTGCTTATCAAACGTAGACATGCTGTGGAATGAGATGAGAACAATAAAAAGACTAATGAGGGAGACAGACACAAGCAGAGAGAGAAAGAGGGAGATGGTAAAAGAAAGGGAGAGAGGAGGAAGAGCGAGTGAGCGAGAGAGAGAGAGAGTGAGAGCAATGGAGTGAGCGCACAAAAGATGGGAAGAAGAGATTGGAAGTATAGAGCAAGAAGTGTAGAGAAAATGGGAAGCGACAAAGGGAGAGGCAGGGAGAAATCAAGAGTGGAGTAAGAGAGAAAAGGAAGAGAGCAAGTGTGAGGGAGAGCAAGAGAGAGAAGCAGGAGAGAGAGAGCGAGAAAGAGAGCGAGACGGTAGGAGGAGGCATTCAAGTCTTTGTTTGACTCACTGATACATGTTCCTTTGTCTATTTGCCTTTCCCAAAAGGCCAAAGTCTGCTTGTCTTTTTGTGTGTTTTGTTTTTGTTTTTTGTTAATGTAAATATATTTTTAGTAAGTACAGTGCAGTCAATTGTCAACACTGCCGTTATTGTGGCTGTTGTTGTTGTTGTTGTTGTTGTTGTAATAACCCACATGTGCTCTTCATGAAATTGTAGTTTATCATAATGAAAAATATTATCCCAGAGTGACTGTTCATTTAAATGATTGATTTTATTGATTTTATTGATTGATTGATTGACAGATTTCATTTAATTGACGAGTTAAATGATAACATACCAAAAGGCAGCATTAAGCTAATTACTGCTACTTACCATGGTGATAATCATCAGCAGTGATAGTGATCAATAATTCATGGGCAAATGAAAGAAATGATGACATAATATCACAACAAAAGGAGAGGGTGGATTTTTATTGGTCCTTTCTGTCACATTAGGTTCTCCTCATTTCCTCTGGAATGACATCATCTTCTTTGTTAGAGCACGGCCAGTGTTGCTGATTTGTGTGGTGATGGTGTGGGCGACTTATTTGCTCATCAGCATTTCATGTTTTTGTCATTGTGGTTGATTTAGATTAACCTTTTCTTAATGATGGCGGTCATAATAGCAAATTAGATTTTGACAGTGATAATCATGGGGGAAATTACCAGGATGACTGATCTCGTGATGGGAAAATGGAAGGATCATGCTGACATATGTGTGCATGGTGATGCGTTTGATGATTAAAATCAAAATGTTTTTCACGATATCAGCGTTGGTGCAGTGACGGTTATCTGCAAATGTATATAATTCATTCACTTACAGAAATTTGTGTCGATACGCTTGAAGAAAAACAAAACTCACCAAGCGCATTCATCCAGATAAAACACGTCACTCATTAAAGGAAATTGCAGAGGTATAGAGCTCTTTAATTGATCAGTCACATGGTCTCTTATCACTGAACACAACTGTGGCACCTTCAGAAACCAGCAAACGCCTTTCCGATATCAACCCAGTTTTTTAGATTGCCTGTGAGATAAGCCAAAAGATCTATTTTGGATTTTTATTATTCCGTCCTGTTGTTGGCCATGTTTGGCACCTTCTAACAATATTTTGCAAATTATTATAAATTTAGGCTGGCTTTTGTTTATGTAGTATTATCATTATTAGTTGCAGTAGTATTAATTGCAATCATTTTTCTTTCTTCCTTTTTTTTTGTGTGGATTTTTTCCCCCTTTTTCTCCCCAATTGTACTTGGCCAATTACCCTATTTTCCGAGCCATCCCGGTCACTGCGCCACCCCCTCTGCTGATCCGGGGAGGGCTGCAGACTACCACACACCTCCTCCGATACATGTGGAGTCGCCAGCGGCTTCTTTTCACCTGACAGTGAGAAGTTTCGCCAGGAGGATGTTGGAGGATCACGCTATTCCCCCCAGTACCCCCTCCCCCCGAACAGGCGCCCTGACCGACCAGAGGAGGCGCTACTGCAGCAACCAGGACACATTCCGACTTCTCACCCGCAGACATGGCCAATTGTGTCTTTAGGGACACCCGGCCAAGCCGGAGGGAACACGGGGATTCGACCCGGCGATCCACGTGTTGGTAGGCAATGGAATAGACCGCTACGCTACCCGGACATCAGTCGTTGCAGCCATATTATGCATGTCAATCTCCATATGTTGGCTTAACCTCACTGAAACAGTGGCAGTTCATCTACATTTCCCGGTGGTCCATGGTATTTTAAGTCTATCGTCATGTATATATGTGCTCATTCCAGGATAGATCTGCCTAAGAATGTTGTATTGGTACAAGTATGGGCTCTTGCATCTTGCATTTTATTTTTTCCAAAGGCTCAGAGTAGAGACCACAGAACAGAAATACTATTACATATACTATATAGCTACATACACAGGGTGTATTGCACCATGCAGACCTGTGTTAAAAGGGAACAATACTTATCTGACGTCAGCTGTCTCGGGTCATGAAGGGCTGTCTTTGAGGTCCAGGATCAGCAAAGTATTGCGCAATACCAGCGAGCGCCGTCTCTGACACACACACACACACACAGGCACATTTTAAGCAAATGCGTGGTAGGTAGTGTTACATTTCATCTAACTGGCGTCTCTCAGCAGAGTAATTAATGATATTGTATTACTCTTTTTTTCCCCTCGATGACTGCTTGTTTGACGGTATTGTAACATTAATATTGATTGGTGTAAAATGACCATGAGGTCACGACTCGTGTATCTGACACGCTGCACGCATGGTGGGAAATAATCGCAATGGTATTGCGGCTGCCAAAGCATGGAAGTAGTGGCACAAATATCCTTCAGGTTGTGCACAGGGGTAAAAACAACAAGACAACAACCGAGTCCGCATGCAGGATATTTGTTTGCGTGTAAATCTTGAGGATTTCGCTTTAAATGAATTAAGTGGTCAATGCTCTTAATGTGGACTGATAATTATAGTCTATGAAGTCCTATTTTGTTTTCTTTGGTAACATTGGGTGGATTTCAAATTTACACCCAACTTTACATAGAGAAGTTGATAACCTGTGCTGATTAGATCAGATGTAACTGGTGCAGATGGGAATGCATCGAAAAATGACCGACTTATGTTAACTTTCCATTATTTTTGTGACTGAATTTGCCTTTGAACTGTGTCAGTGTCGGGACAGCAGCATGGGTGGCTGCCGAAGTGTCAGCTTGGCCCCCCCCCTTTTTTTCCCTCAATTCTACTTGGCCAATTACCCCACTCTTCCGAGTCATCCTGGTCATTGTTCCACCCCCTCTGCTGATCCGGGGAGGGCTGCAGACTACCACATGCCTCCTCCGATACATGTGGAGTCACCAGCCGCTTCTTTTCACCTGACGGTGAGGAGTTTCACCAGGGGGACATAGCACGTGGGAGGATCACGCTACCCCCCCCCCCCCCGAACAGGCACCCCAACCGAGCAGAGGAGGCGCAAGTGCAGCGACCAAGACACATACCCACACCCAGCTTCCCACCCGCAGACACGGCCAATTGTGTCTGTAGGGACGCCCAACCAAGCCGGAGGTAACACGGGGATTCGAACCAAACTTGGTCTTTTTAGCTTGTTTCATTCAAAATCAGGCCATTTATGTGTCGTGAAGGATGTGGTGCTCCATTCCTCCCAGTGTTATTTTATTTTGTTTTGACAGTTGGTTGCTTGGTCACTACAATGCAGTTACCCTTGTCTACAATTAGAAAATGTATGACAATGGTAAAGATGTGAAAATTATCACGGAGAATAAATCCGAGTTGATGAAGACGATAACACCCATCCATCCATCCATTAGCTGAACCACTTATCCTGCTCTCACAATCACGGGGATGCTAGAGCCTATTCCAGCAGTCATTGGGCGGCAGGCGGGGAGACACCCTGGACAGGCCGCCGAGCCATCAAAGGGCCAACACACACACAAACACACACACACACACACACACACACACACACACACACACACACACACACACACACACACACACACACACACACACACACACACAACCAATCATACCTAGGGACAATTTAGTATGGCCGATTCACCTGACCTACATGTCTTTGGACTGTGGGAGGAAACAGGAGCCCCCGGAGGAAACCCACACAGACACGGGGAGAACATGCAAACTCCACACAGAGGATGACCCGGATGACCAACCACTGCGCCACCGTGCTGCCCGACGATAACATTGACAAGCAATAGTGTTGATGATGAGGGAGTGTGTCTAATTTCCCTCAGCCCTTTCACTGAACTTTCCTGAACTCAACCTAACCTGCCTTAACCTGACTTAACCTCAACCTCTGCCTAACCCTAACCTTAACCCAACACTCACCTAACCTTAACCAATAGCTAACCTATTTGATAGCCCACCCACAGGGATGAGGGAGCACAGGGCCAACCCCGATGATGATGAGAGCGGACACCATAACAACAGTGACTATGGAGTTGGTGTTCCTAGCAACGCGATTAGGAGGATGATAATGATAACAATGAGGATGATGGGGAAGCCTGTAAAGAAGGAAGCTTTAGAGATAAGCGTTGTGTTTCTCCAGAGTTTTGGGCCCTTGTGTTTTTTTTTTCTTTCCTCTCCCCAGAGAAAAGTAAGAGGAGCACAGGGAAATAGGAGGCTGGTCCCTGTGGTGCTGTAAACACTGCGTTACACCAGAGAAAAGGGCTAGATGAGCCTGCAGGTCGGCACTTATCAAAAGTCTTGGTTTGTGTGTTTCTTTGTGGTTTTTGTGTTTGTGTGGAATCTGAGTGTGGGTGGATCAGAATCCACTTTATTGGCCAGGTGTGCAGGTGCATACAAGGAATTTGACTGGTTTATAGCAGCTTCTAGTACTTACATGTGTCACTCAAAAACGAGCACAGCAAGTTATGTCACAACTATACAGCATTGTTATGGCTGAATAATTATTTATTTTTAATTTATTTTATTTTTGGGGGGATTTTTTTCTCTCCCTTTTTCTCCTCAATTACTACTACTTTCGGCTGCCCCTGTTAGGGGTCGCCAAAGTGGATCATCCTTTTTCTCCTCAGTTGAATCCGGCCAATTACTCCACCCTTACGAGCTGTCCTGGTCTCTGCTCCACCCCCTCTGCCGATCCGGGGAAGGCTGCAGACTACCACATGCCTCCTCCGATACATGTGGAGTTGCCAGCCGCTTCGTTTCACCTGACAGTGAGGAGTTTCACCAAGGGGACGTAATGAGTGGGAGGATCACGCTACCCCCCCCCCACTCTCTGAACAGGTGCCCCAATCGACCAGAGGAGGTACTAGTGCAGCGACCAGGACACACACCCACATCTAGCTTCCCACCCACAGACACGGCCAATTGTGTCTCTAGGGATGCAAGCCAGAGGTAACACGGGGATTCGAACTGGCGATCCCCGTGTTCTTAGGCAACGGAATAGACTGCTACGCTACCCGAACGTCCATAGCTGAATAATTTATAACCTTTTATAACCTGTATACAGCCGTTATATAAGTATTTATGTTGTTACACATCTGATGTGTATATTGCTGGTTGATGTTTGTATCTATGTTGTGTGTGTGTGTGTGTGTGTGTGTGTGTCGGTATTGGTGGACTGTATTAATGTGTATGCGCGTGTTGGACTGTTTTTGTGTGTAGTTGTTACTTTTTGTGGATGTACAAGTGTGTTCGTGCGTGGGCGGGTATGACTTCATGGTCGTTCATAAAGCGCTCAGGTGCCGTATAGTGGTTGCAGTCTCTCATGTTCTCCTCTATTTTTATAATGCACAGAATGCACGTTCAGAACAGTTTAGCTTATCGATGGGCAGCCTCGTTGTTCCGCAATCCTCTGTCTCTCCCTCTCTCTTTGTAGTATTTTCTCTTCCGCCCTCCCCTCCATCGTCTTGCCCTCCCACACACGTACACTGCATCCAGTACGTGGTGTGAGCTGCAGCAGTAAATAAGAGATGTCAGCGTCAGCGCACATGTGATCAGTGGTGTGTGTGTGTGTGTGTGTGTGTGTGTGTGTGTGTGTGTGTGTGTGTGTGTGCATGCAGCTAACTGGGCCCCAGTCTTTTTCCAAAACCAGTTTTGCACATTTCTATCTCGCTCTGTAAAGTAGTGAGGTGATGCAAGGGCAAGTCCACCTGAAGCCCATATGCCCCTGATGCAGCTCTTGTTGTAGAGGTGACTAGCAGCATGGTTTTAAGAGGTGGTGTCTGACTGGAGTAAGGGGCAACCTGAAAACAGTATCATAAAGAGGGGAATGAATTAAACAGTGTGCACTGATTGTTTGTCATGAGGCTAGTTGTTATTTCTGCCACTCCACCGGTTGTTAAGGTCGGCCCTCTTTTGCTTCAAGCTGAGAAAAAAGTAAAACGGACAAAGGGGGAGTAAGAGAGAAGGAGAGAGAGGGAGCGAGAGAAAGAGAGAGTTGTGTAATACTGCAGAGGGAGGTGGGAATTTAGTGAAAGAGTCAGATGCAAAAAAACCAAAACAAAACAAAACGAGAAATAAAAAGCTGTGAAGACTTGAAGAGAGAAGAAAGTGGAAGACCATCAGTTATACATGAGAGAGGACGAAAGAGAAGGGCAGCGAAATGGAGATGAAGAGGAGTCAAAGATAAAGACAGAGAAGGAAAACCTTAGGAGAGGTAGAGGTAAATCGGTGGAGCGTATGGAGTAGGAGATGAAAGGAGACAATGAGGAAAGGAGGGGAGACTAGGAGGAAAGGATACTAGGAGGAAACGAGAGGAGACTAGGAGGAAAGGAGAGGTGACTAGGAGGAAAGGAAAGGAGACTAGGAGGAAAGGAGAGGTGACTAGAAGGAAAGGACAGACAACTAGTAGGAAAGGAAAGGAGACTTGGTAGAAAGGAAAGGAGACTACGAGGAAAGTAAAGAAGACTAGGTAGAAAGGAGACTAGGAGGAAAGCTGAGAAGGTGCTTGTGGTATGTACTGCACGGAAGGAGAGATTGGGAAGGAGTAGTAGGACAAGAAAGATGGTGAATTTCAACATCGGGGATGAACGAAAGGAGAGACAGGAGATGAGTGTGTCCATGGCAAGCGGAGTAGAAATTAGTTGGGTATTGAACATGGCCAGCCAGAGGGAGAGCGAGGGTTGAGTGGTATTTAAAGACATGTGGCCTATATAGTGACGTGGCTCCCCCGCTGATATATTTATGCCCTGCTGTCTCTTTCATGTGAGTCACGAATCCCCCGAACTAAACCCCAGCGGCGCTGAAGATCAAATATTTTTTTTTACATTTTCTTGTGCATTTTTAATGCATTTATTCAAATATACATGCAACATAAGAAGACATGGGCCAATCTTAATGCCTAATTGATCAGGTATTTTTGCCTCAAACAAGTTATAATCAGAGTTAATTGCCAAGTTCTGTGCACAGAGGGGAACATGTCTGGTTTACTTTGGTGCGTGAGCATACCAAGAACCACGGTGGTGTACATGAGGCCTCCACATTTGCAGAAGGGGACACTACGGGAAACCCAATAGGCACATGTACAAAAAGGGAAATGTCACCGGCGTGCTGTAGGTTCGCTACCGCAGGTAAGAGCAGAATAGAAATGAAGAGGAACCGGTGACATGCTGTGTCTTTGCTCTTCATCTCCATAAACCTCCACTGGTACGGGAGGACCGGGGCACGATTCGTGTGATGTGTCGCAAACAAAAAGAAGGAGTGCCAAGTAGCAACGATGGTTCCTAATGTGAAGAAGGAAAAAAAAAGAAAAGGTACAAATGTATGAAAGCCGGTTTCTAAAGTGTGTAAAACACCTGACCAGAGGAAACTCAAAGAAAACCAGTTCCAGACTAGACCAGTAGGGGAGATCGAAAATGTGCAGAGACTTTGCATCTCCCCGTCAGTCTTTCCTCCCCACGGACGCATACACCGATGTTCTGATGTGGCTACAAACTCTGGTCTCAGTACAGCCTCACACGTCTGCTGGTAACACAGAGGGTGTGATGGTGAAACACGGCAATAAACTGATGTCTGGGACCCATAAACAAGAGATGCAAATCACTGGTCTGCAGGAGAGCCGAGACCTGTGAAGGGCCTACAAAATAGCCCGACCACGTAATAAACAACTAGACAAACAAACACAACATTCTCCTCGTTAACACCTACTGTATATCGACACGAAATCGAACTTTATTGCAAGCTGTCGTCAACAGGGACAAGATGATGTGGACAGAAATCTCACGAGAAAGGCAGTTGTGTCGTCTGGGTTTTCATCCTTGCCGGCCAGTCGTCGCCTGTGGATTCTCAGGAGGAGGGGAAAAAAGAGTGATTTAGTTAGTGGATATTTACATCCACCCTCGCCCAGTGTGCAGGGCAGCACCACTGGCACTATGGTGGGGGGGGGGGGGCTTCTAGATGGAGAGAAGGTTCAGCCCAGATAGGAGCCACGATGGGTAGATAGCCCGAGGCTGCAGCATTGCTGTGTGGAGCAATACGGGGCTGGCTGTGGCGCTGACCTGATGGGCTCTGTCCTTGGTGCTGAACCTCCAACAACCTTATTACCCATGCAAAAGGAACTTCCGCCTGTAACTCCCGGCAACTCAAGCGTATTACAACACCCGATACGCCAGTGGGCTCATCTCCAAGCAGAGAGAGGAGAGCTGATAGTCACATTGGCTGGAACCATAATTGGCCTGATTAGCCATGGCCCTTGATTGGCACGTGGTTGGAAACCATTCAGTCAAATTAGGGGTTTTTTGTTTTTTTTGTTTTGTTTTTTTCATTAAAATGTCTCTACCTGAGGAAGATTTGATAGGCACGTGTGTTCTTTCCCTCCCCCCTTCTCTTAAATCCTATCTGCCTTAGTCCTTTCCTTCCTACGCCTACTCCCCTACTGTATATTCCCCTCTTCTCTTCTTCTCTCCTTCCTTCTTCATTCTTCCCCTCTGCTCTCTTTGATTGCTACCTTTTGCTGTTTTCATATCTTTCCATTTTTCTCTTCTGTCTCCCCCATTCCTCTCATATTCTCCCCTCTTCTCCTCTTTTACCCTTCTTCCCTCCCTTCTCTTTCCTCTGTCTTGCTTTCACATTCCTACTTTATTTTTTTCCAAATCTCTCTCTCCTCCTCCATCTTCTGACTGCTCTCTCTCTCTCTCTCTCTCTCTCTCTCTCTCTCTCTCTCTCTCTCTCTCTCTCTCTCTCTCTCTCTCTCTCTCTCTCTCTCTCTCTCTCTCTCTCTCTCTCTCTCTCTCTCTCTCTCTCTCTCTCTCTCTCTCTCTCTCTCTCTCTCTCTCTCTCTCTCTCTCTCGCTCTCTTCTCAGTGTGATCTCTTGTCAGCGCCCCTCCTACCCTGGCATTTGCATTTTGAAATGCATTGTTAGTTTGTGTGTTTGTTTGTGAGTGTGTGTCTGTGTGTTTCAGTTTGTGTGTGTCAACAGAAGTTATTAAAAAGATGGGCTTTCAGCGACGGTGGGAGGTAATTTTCTCTGCTTGTGTATTTGGGAGTGTGAGTGTGTGTGTGTGTGTGTGTGTGTGTGTGTGTGAGTGTGTGAGTGTGTGTGTGTATGTGTGTGTGTGTGTGTGTGTGTGTGTGTGTGTGTGTGTGTGTGTGTGTGTGTGTGTGTGTGCTTGCATGTGTGTCAGTCGCCTGACATCATCTATATCCAGGTAGCTATTGATCTGTGTCCTCCAGCACGTGGACAAGGACCTTTGTTATGTGGGGCTGCACATGCAGGTGAGTAAGCCTCCATGTATTTGTGAGTGCTTTTGTTGTGTATGTGTGAGTGTGTGCATCTGTCGTGTGTGTGTGTGTGTGTGTGTGTGTGTGTGTGTGTGTGTGTGTGTGTGTTTGTGTGTGTGTGTGTGTGTGTGTGTGTGTGTGTGTGTGTGTGTGTGTGTGTGTGTGTTTCAGCGGCCCATGGTGAGTGGTATAACATGATACCACAGACATGAGCTCATAGCTATGAGCCCATCAATCCCACCTGGTTCCTCTTCAGTGGGGTTTCGAATTACAAAACCAGTGCACGCACACACACGTGGGTGTGTTTTTGTGTGTGTGTGTGTGTGTGTGTGTGTGTATGTATATGTGTGCGTTTGCATGTGCCTGTTTGTGTTATGCTATCTTTGAATTTGAGTTTCTTCTTCTGCACTTACTGAGTCATACTGAATAGCATCAGCTAAATGCCTAAGAAATGCAAGCTCATCCAGCTAAGTGTTCTGATTAGAGGACTAAAATTCAGATAATTTAGGTTGTCCAAAAAACATTCCTATAATATTTGTATCTTATGGCAGCATGGTGGCCCGATAGTTAGCACTGTTGCCTCACAGCAAAAAGGTCCTGTGTTTGAACCCCAGGCCGTCCCAGGTCCTTTCTGTGTGGAGTTTGCATGTTCTCCCTGTGTCTGCGTGGGTTTCCTCTGGGTGCTCCGGTTTCCTCCCACCATCAAAAAGACATGCATGTTAGGGTTAATACTCCTGTCTGTGCCCCTGAGCAAGGCAATGGAAAGAAGAACTGGAGTTGGTCGCCGGGCGCTGCAGCTGCCCACTGCTCCTATACAATAGCGTGGGTTAAATGCAGAGAACACATTTCATTGTAACCGAGTAACTGTGCAACAACAAAATAAAGTGGCTTTCCTCTTCTTTATGCTTCTCAGCCAACAGCATCTCGCACTAAGAATATCCCATAACAAGACCACCAACTGCACAGGATTCACACAATCCTAAACAAAAACCTGGAAAAGTCAGTTTATTTTGAATGTACACTTCTAATGACCTGGATAATTTATGGAAAATTGTGATTTTGGAAAAGTTTTGGGAAAGTCACTGACTAAAGCTGCGTCAATCCTGTCATAAATCAGCTAACTAATTTTCTTTTCTTTTTTTTCACAGTAGTGGAACCATTGCGGTGGGGCTTATTAGGCTAAAGGTTATGGAGAAGTCATGGAAAAGTCATTGAAAAACACTGTGAAAAAAAAGTATGCACTGTAGCCTCTAGATTTTATTAAATTGAAAAGCGTATGTCATCGTGCATCTTCTTAACCCCTTAGTTAAGGCAAATACGGCATCATTTGTTGGACCGTACGAACAACGGCTGCATCATCATAATCTACCAACTCTAAGCAAATGTAAACTAACCCTGACAGTGTTAGTGCCATGCTCCGTTCCCTGAGGAAAGGATTGAACCCTTGACCTGGATGATACTCATGCTCTATTTTGAGCCTCAAAGGCTGATGAAACCCTTTTTAACCTTACAGTGTACAGTCTGATCCATCCACACAGGCTATGGAGCCTTAACCCTTGCAGCGTTGGTGCCTCGCTCTACCTGTTGAGCTGCACGGCGAATGAAACCGCAGAGAGACTCAAGGAAGTCCAACCAAGTCTCTCAGTTCCCCCACTCCCTGGAGCAGCAACGCTCCTATCCAGCTGATAGAAGTGAAACAATAGCAGAGCTCAGTGTGCGAGAGCGAGGGAATGTGTGAGCGAGAGCTCCTTGAAGCATTTATGACAAATATGTCCCCAGCGGCAAGTAAATACTGCTGTTGTGCTGCTGTCTGGGTAGAGTGAGAACAAGATGGAGAAAGAAAGAGACAGAGAGTGGGGTAGAGCGAGGAAGAGAAACTGATTGTGTGTCTGTGTGTACACGTATTTGCATCCATGATAGCGTTTATGTTAATATCTCTTGTGCGCATATGCGTCTGCCCACGTATTTGATTCAGTTTGCCGGCGCGTCTTCGGAAATTCATCCAAATTCATTCATTTGTTTTATAAATTCGGCATGTCTGCATCTCTGCATGCACCCACAGCCTCGGTGAGCGTGGCATACCCAGAGTTCATCACGGCTCATAAATTTCATCATGTCGGCTACTGTTCTTTCATGCTTTTATCATCTCTCACCATGGCGCCTGGTTTTGACTAATCTACTTGAAAAGAGCAAGAGAGAGAAAGAGAGAAAAAGAGAGATGTAAAATGATAGAAATGAATATCATTACCAACCCTCATACAAATCTGCCTCCTCATCTCCCAGCCTTGCCGATGAGGGAATTCTCCCAGCAAACAAACACTCCTGACAAAACAACGCCGACTCCTTTTCATTTTCTGCACAAATACATACCCCATCAGTCAGCTTGGCCCTCCGGTTGCCCCAATACAGGATTATTTTATTCAGTAATCGCCTGCTGTTGTTCACCGTGTCTTTTCTGTGTTTATCACCCCTTTCCTGCGTTGGATGTGGTCGTTCGACTCTGAGAACAGGAAGAGGCGGGTCTTATGCGGGGCAGGTGCACACGCGTGGCTCAAGCCCCTTTCCTCCTACAACTGATGCATTTATCAAGTTTTGCTTTTATTAATGGCAGGGTGGCCAAGGTGTCGGAGAGATTTCCTGTAGAAGAGAGGCTGCAAGTTTGCTCCTGGTGGCAATGGGCAAAGTGAATGTATCCGTCAACAGCCATGTGTACTCTTAAGGCCCCTTTATAGCAGTAGTAAACCTTATTTTACAATTTTTTATGTGATGAAAACATGTTTGCAAGGGTCTAGGATGGTAGACCTGATTGCCCTCATGATAAATTCAACAAAGATTATGAGGCATCACACGGACGATTTGGGGGTGAAGATCACTGCTTCTCTCCTCCGGGAGAGAATTCACATTATGAGCTACCGCCAGCAAATTACCTAATAAATATGAGGGCATCAAAGATGATGAGACGTAGCAGACACACATGGGGTCCTGAGCGTTAGACCAATACAACATGAGGTGAGTAGAACGGCAACATGCCGGCGTTCACCAGCTAAACTGTGAGAAGCCGGGACGAGGTGTTTCACTGCAGATCTGCCACTTTCGGTTTTACCCACCCCCACCATCACTGCCCTCTACATCTACACCCCTTTTTTATCCCTTTTCTAAACGTGGGTAAGTGGAGAGACAGGTTAGAAATAAGTGCTTGGACGTCCGGATAGTGTAGCGGTCTATTCCGTTGCCTACCAACACAGGGATCGCTGGTTCGAATCCCCATGTTATGTCCGGCTTGGTCTGGTGTCCCTGCAGACACAGTTGGCTGTGTCTGCGGGTGGGAAGCCGGATGTGGGTATGTGTCCTGGTAGCTGCACCTGTTCAGGGGGGGAGGGGACAAGAGGGAATAGCGTGATCCTCCCATGTGCTATGTCCCCCTGGCGAAACTGCTCACCGTCAGGTGAAAAGAAGCGGCTGGCAACTCCACATGTATCGGAGGAGGCATGTGGTAGTCTGCAGCCCTCCCGGATCAGCAGAGGGGGTGGAGCAGCGACCGGGACGGCTCGGAAAATAGGGTAATTGGCCAAGTACAATTAGGGAGAAAAAAGGGGGGCGGGGAATCCACAAAAAAAGAAAGAAAAAAAAGAAAAAGAAACAAGTGCTTGCCTGCTCTTTAAGAAGGTATAGAAGGGAAACTCCTCTCCAATATCGATTTACTAAGTTGATCAAAGATGAAATGTTTTGCTCTGGGCTTGGTAACGGTGCTGCCATCTTAAAATAAGGTTCACTACCGCTCCAGAAGAAAGAGCCTTCCTACCTGCGATTGCATATATACTGCTCAAAAAAATAAAGGGAACACCTAAAAACACAATATAGACCTCGATGAATGAAATATTTCAGCTGAAAATCTTTATTTATTAGACAGAGGAATGTGTTTAGAGCAAAATAACCTAAGAATGATCAATGGAAATCAAAATCATTAGCCCATTAAGGTCTGGATTCAGAATCATACTCAAAATCAAAGTGGAAAATGAGAACATGGGCTGATCCAACTTCTGTGGAAATTCTTCAAGACGATTCAAAATGAGGCTCAGTAGTGTGTGTGGCCTCCACGTGCCTGTATGCACTCCCTACAACGTCTGGGCATGCTCCTGATGAGACGACGGATGGTCTCCTGAGGGATCTCCTCCCAGACCTGGATCAGGGCATCGGTCAAACTCCTGGTCAGTCTGTGGTGCGACATCGCGTTGGCGGATGGTACGAGACATGATGTCCCAGAGGTGCTCGATTGGATTCAGGTCTGGGGAACGTGCAGGCCAGTCCATAGAATCAATGCCCTCGACATACAGGAACTGCTGACACACTCTGGCCACATGAGGACGAGCATTGTCATGCATGAGCAGGAACCCAGGGCCCACTGCACCAGCATATGGTCTGACAAGGGGTCTGAGGATCTCATCCCGGTACCTAATGGCAGTCATGGTACCTCTGGCTAGCACGTAGAGGTCTGTGCGGCCCTCCAAGGATATGCCTCCCAAGACCATCACTGACCCAACGCCAAACCGGTCATGCTGGAGGATGTTGCAGGCAGCAGAACGTTCTCCACAGCATCCCCAGACTCTCTCACGTCTGTCACATGTGTTCAGTGTGAACCTCCTCTCATCTGTGAAGAGCACAGGGCGCCAATGGCGAATCTGCCAACCAAGATGTTCTCTGGCAAAGGTCAATCGGGCTGCACGGTGTTGGGCTGTGAGCACAGGCCCCAATTGTGGACGTCGGGCCCTCATACCATCTTCATGCATTCTGTTTCTCACTGTTTGAGCAGAAACCTGCACATTAGTGGCCTGTTGAAGGTTGTTTTGTAGGGCTCCGGCAGTGCTCCTCCTGTTCCTCCTTGCACAAAGGACCAGGTAGCGGTCCTGCTGTGGGGTTGTTGTCCTCCTGCGGCCCCCTCCACGTCTCCTGGTGTACTGGCCTGTCTCCTGGTACCTCCTCCATGCTCTGGACACTGTGCTGGGAGACACATCAAATCTTCTTGCCACAGCACGCATTGATGTGCCATCCTGGATGAGCTGCACTACCTGAGCAACTTCTGTAGGTTGCAGATACCGCCTCATGCCACCTCTAGTGGTGAGGGCACTAGCAAAATGAAAAACTAACCAAAGATCGGCCAGAAAAGATGAGGACAGGCAAATGGTCTGTGGCCACCACCTGCAAATCCATTCCTTTTATAGGGGTTGTCTTGCAAATTGTCTAATTTCCACCAGGTGGAAATTAGACAATTTACCAACAGGTGAAATTGATTCACAAATCAGTGTTGCTTCCTAACTGGACAGGTTGATATCTCAAAAGTGTGATTGACTTGGAGCTACATTGCATTGCCCTTTATTTTTTTGAGCAGTGTAGTATCTTTGGACAGGGCAACCCGCCTGCCGTTACTCTCGCAGCACTCAGGCTGAAAGATGGTAAATTGTTTAGTAGGGAGGAGATAAAGTCTATTTTTATCACAGGGGACAGACGGAG
Source organism: Lampris incognitus (assembly GCF_029633865.1). NCBI lineage: Eukaryota > Metazoa > Chordata > Actinopteri > Lampriformes > Lampridae > Lampris > Lampris incognitus. The sequence continues at coordinate 104,598,863 of NC_079212.1, read as the reverse complement.
AAGACACTGGCAGGCTGACGCACAGGCTCAGACATCAGCCGGAGATGGGCAAAGATGCAGACAGACAAGAGAGTCGCAGCCAAACACGCAGACAGACAGCCAGGCGGACGGTAATGTAAACAGACAGCTTGGCTGGCCTTGATAAGCGTTGAGACTTATACAGGTGGTGTGTGTGACTCTACGTGACCTCTGACCTCTGTAAATAGCAACAACGAGTCAAAGCAAGCAAGACAAGCAAATTCACTTACAGAGGCAGCAGGTGTGCAGCAACTTTGCTGATGTCCGCCGGGCCGTAAAACCGTAAATGTAAAGTTGCTCCAACTTTTATTTTCATGTTAGATCTGTTACGTTAGCTGTTTCCTATTTTAACTGCACAATTACGAAATAATGGTATTCAGCTCAGTTAAGTAACCTTAAAACACGTTTGGCAGTTGGAATAAATGCAAGGAAGGTTTCTCGAGCACAAATGCTCATTTTCAGCACCTCCCTGCTCATTACGACCATTCACATGCACGTATTCACAGCTGGGAGCTGCCCGGTGCAGCCACTGTCTTCTGCAGAGCAGCTCGCTGGAGCAATGCTGGGGGAACACACGGTAGAAGCTGTAGACATTTCTTTACCTCCAGTGACCCCCCCCCCTTTTCTTTTTTTTTCTTCCCAATTGTATCCGGCCAACTACCCCACTCTTCCGAGCGGTCCCGGTCGCTGCTCCACCTGCCTTTGCCGATCCGGGGAGGGCTGCAGACTACCACATGCCTCCTCCGATACATGAGGAGTCGCCAGCCGCTTCTTTTCACCTGACAGTGAGGAGCTTTTCCAGGAGGACGTAGCGCGTGGGAGGATCACGTCATTCCCCCAGTTCCCCCTCCCCTCTGAACAGGCTCCCTGACTGACCAGAGGAGGCACTAGTGCAGCGACCAGGACACATACCCACATCCGGCTTCCCACCCGCAAACACGGCCAGTTGTGTCTGTAGGGACGACCAAGCCGGAGGTAACACGAGGATTCGAACCGGTGATCCCCGTGTTTGTAGGCAATGGAATAGACCACTATATCATGCACACATACCCCCCCCCCCAGTGACTTTTAATACTGGTTTTGCCACAGTTGTGGGGGAAAGAAAGAATAATATTTTTAGAAATTGAATGAAGCCGCGATGGAGCCACCCTCTTCCTTACTTGTATATCCACGCAGTAGCGGTACAAAGTTGTAATATTTATGTGGCCAGCGCTGCTTTACTGATATCACAAATGCCCTTTCAACTGCATAAAATGTCAGTTGTTGATATCAGAAGTTCAAATTAACTTGTGAGAATTACATTTTTCTCCGTTCATTTCAATGATCGCTGGAATGTGAACTAGCAAACATTCTGATTGTTGACATCAAAAACCCAACAATTACATGTCACTTTTCCATCCATCCATTATCCAAGCTGTTATCCCAGTTGGGGTTGCGGGATGCTGGAGCCTATCCAGCAGTCACTGGGCTGCAGGCGGGGAGACACCCTGGACAGGCCGCCAGTCCATCACAGTATCTCACTTTTTAATATCAAAAACATCATGAATGTGCATGCAAACACATGCATCCTTGGGTCTGGAAAATGTGGCTGTGGTCCCTGCTCCGCCTCAGCAGCCGCTGTAGAGGTTGGTCTGAAAGAGGGCCTGAAAACTGTGTAATCCTCTAGTCTCCCCCTAAAAGATGAAAACTCAGAAATGTAGCCTGAAGGAGAAAATAAGGGCAGAGGCATATCAAGGTCCCTTAAACTGCAACTACCATCGCTGACATTGCATTAATTTTCTTTTTCAAACTCACCGTATTTCCCTATTGTTATTATTGCCCTTTCTTTGACACTTGTTTAGGATATAGCAAAGATTCACCCATCGCTTTGCACCAGACTTCATTAGCGGCAATAAGGTTTTTTGGTTTTTTTTTCAAAACCGGGGAGATTTCCTTTGCCCCTTCCTGTGAGAGACACAGTGACTAAAAAAGGGGGTTGTGTTGGGACATTTTATGGGGATGTCATCATACCAGCCCTTTTGCATTTGCTGAGTAAGCTGAAAGGGCCTCCTGGGCCTGCTGAGGCCATGTTAGGGACATGGCAGCGATAAATGAGTTGAGTTCATTAACACCCATGTTTATACATGCACAGAGATACACACCAATACACAAGGGTACACACAAGTCTCCCTCCCCTGTTTACTTTGAACTGACGTGACCATTTAATAGCCTACAAGCAGCGACTTTTACATTTTGAGTGCAGCACAAACAAAACTAGAGATGACAAGGTGAACTTTGTGCAGCTTGGTTTGTGTTGTGTTACCATATCTTTGTCCACAGTACTGCCTCTCAGCCTTTTCTTCAAGTTCCATCCATTATCCAAAACCGCTTATCCTGCTCTCAGGGTTGTGGGATGCTGGAGCCTATCCCAGCAGTCATTGGACGGCAGGCGGGGAGGCACCCTGGACAGGCTGCCAGGCCATCACTGGGCCAACACACACACACACACACACACACACACACACACACACACACACACACACACACACACACACACACACACACACACACACACACACACACACACACACACACACACACACACCTAGGGACAATTTAGTACGGCCGATTCACCTGACCTACATGTCTTTGGCCTGTGGGAGGGAAACCCATTCAGACACCTGGAGAACATGCAAACTCCCAAGGTTGGACTACCCCGGGGCTCGAACCAGGACCTTCTTGCTGTGAGGCGACTGCGCTAACCACTGCGCCACCGTACCGCCCGCCTTTTCTTCAAGTTATCCTGACTAGTACATTTCCCATGCCACAGACCTATGCCGGGCAGTGCTTAGCATGTCTTTTTCACATGCACACCCCCACTGGTGAAAGAGTCTCTTCCACAGTATGTCGTTTCTCAGCTCGGGTGCAATGGGTGCACCCCCATGCTCCTACCATGCCCTTATAAAGCTTCCCTTACTGGCGGCTTAAGTTCAGCTTGAATACTTTATTTAATGTACTGAATCATTAAATTAATGGCTTTTTGTAGGGAGGGGTGGAGTTTTACCATTTTCATTCCTCTCGAGTGTTGATGTCGTGTTATCTTACGTGATGGTCTCTTGCTTTTAAATGGCGGTTAAGAGAGGTCTACTCGGGGTTGTGGGGGATCGTGCCTGCTCATTTGATTTTTGTCGTTTCTCTTTGTTGTTTTTCGGTGTTTGTTATCATCTAGGGAGATCATTTAAAATCCAACAACATGTTTGTTGCAATATTTGTGTGCTAATGCGCTAGTTGCATTGACACACACACATATACATGTTTGAGGGCAATTGTCACTACAGTAGTCCCCCTATGTGTCTGGATTAGTGGACTCGCTGGGTTTTAATATTTTTTTTTTGTAAGTTATGATGAAATGCTTGGCTATTCCCTGAAACTCAAGCAGTGTCTAATGAATCGCTGTCTGCTATGTGTAAGGGACAATTCTGTCAAATTAAAAAGTGGATAATTAGCTAAACATTTTTACCAATGGCAGTATTAGTCTTGCCATTGATTTATTTTAGTTGTTTTGAAGGTGTCCAAATGTGAGAGAGAGAGCGAGAGAGAGAGAGAGAGAGAGAGTGTGTGTGTGTGTGTGTGTGTTCTAGTGCTTTGATGGCTGTAGTAATCGTTGTGTAATAGCAATTGGTGAATTATTTAATTCATGATGCTTTCCCTGAGCTAGTAGCACCAGCTCACGTGTCAGCACAGTCTGTGCTGACACACACATTCTCTCTCTCTCTCTCTCTCTCTCTCTCTCTCTCTCTCTCTCTCTCTCTCTCTCTCTCTCTCTCTCTCTCTCTCTCTCTCTCCCCCTGCCTCCCTCTCGCAAACACACACACACACACACACACACACACACACACACACACACACACACACACACACACACACACACACACACACACACACACACACACACACATATAAACATACTGACTAATGCAGTATTCTGGTCCTCGGGGGCTTCGTAACAGAGAGTGCTGCTGGGGAGGGAGTTGGAGGGAACATGGAGGGAACCTTCTAAAAGATGCATGGTACCTCAGCTGTTAAGGGAACTCTGCTGTTGTCCTGTTTGAAGCTTTTGGTAACCTTTCTTTTTTATCTGCAACTGTTTTTCACGTGTGCGCTCTGATGTTTTTGGTATTTTTTCATATTATAGCTATAATGCACGCTGCGGTAACATCAACAACAACCACCCAATGAAACAATGCCAACCTGCCCTCAGATTGTTGACATTATTCTACAGATAGGGTTATCAGTATCAGGAGTATCGCCAATATTTTGAAGTCATGGCCCTCCAAAAAACACACATCAGGTTTAGCACCCTTGTCTTAGGGCCCTGTGATTTCTGCAATATGGAAAACATGGATGGAAGTAAAAACTGAGTTTGGATAGAAGAACAAAAGTGCACAGAATTTGGAGATTCAAGATTTCAACATCTTGGGACTTTGAAGTAATTTGTGCTGAGACCATCTGTCTCTCACCCTTGCAGAAACCCTGCCGTGCTTGTGTGTCTTTGTGCATGTGAGTGTACACATCACAGCACGCACATGTGAGCTGGCTGTTGGGGATAGAGGAGGACATGTGGAAACGACAAGCAATCACACAAGACAATATTGTCCAAAAAACTGAAATACTGCAATCTTTTTTTTATTATAATAGTTGATAGCATGTAAAAATGGGTAAAAGGCACGAAATGTTGAGTTTAAAAAAAAATTAAACGAGAAAACCAAAATGGGGGGAAAAAAATAAAAAATAAATTGGGAAAAAAAAAAAAAGGATTTCAAAGGGCCCTGCTGTGTGATAAGGTTTAAGCCCAGGAATGCTGATGTGGAACATTGCTGTGCTGCCGTTGATGTGCCATCGATATCAGATATGGAGATAATCAACTTAGCCATTCTCTTTACATGAAATTTTAAAGCAAATGGTCCAGTCCTGTTTTTATCACTTACATAACCCTACTGAAACCAACCCTAACACTGAGGAAGTCATCCTTTCCTCTGCAGCATCCTGCTTACATGACTGCATTACTCTTCATACTGTTCTCAATCACTCGCCTGTTTCCTGCCTTCACTTTAGTTCAAAACACTGCTGCTACTGTTGACTGACACCAGACACACGTCCCATATCACCCCCATGCTAGCCTCCCCTACATTCAGGGTGATATAGAATTAATGATAAAATTATTTTAATTACTGACAATAGCCAAGATCAACTGTATATCACCAACCTTTTAGTCCCATATGCAACGGCTAGGCCCCTCAAGTCATTTGACCTTATGTTTCTGTTAATTTTATCATATGTTTTGTTTGGTTTTTTTGCATTTTTAAACAGCTTGCAATATGCTAAGTATTGTGATATATTGCAATTTATTAGCTTTTTTTATACTGCAAATTATGTCACCAAAGGAAAACTTTGTCAACATCTGTTTTATCTAGTAAGATAAAATGTTCAGTCTGACCTCACCATAAAAAACCCCAGCACCACCGTCTATTCATTTTTTTCGTTCATTGATTTTCCAGGCCACTCATCCTAATTAGGTTGGCGGGTTTCTGGAGTCTATTCCAGTGCTCATTGGGTGGAAGGCGGGGAACATCCTGGACACATTGCCCATCCGTCGTAGTGCACCACCATCTAATGGACCGAAAAAGCAAATTATTTTATTATTCTAGTACTGTACCAAAAAGTTTATGTTGCGTTTACAATTTATGTAACAAAAGATCGATACTTGGCATCCATGTATTGATACAATATTGCCACGCAAAATATTGTGATACTATGCTGTATCAATTTTTCCCCCACCCCTAGTATTTAGATGAAATCTATAATTAGATAATTTTTATTTTACAATCTCTAAATGGGAACATTTCTAGTGTATTAAACCATTTTATGATGAAACCATTCTTCATTTTCAAGGGGTGCCCCATAAGGCCCTCAGGATTGTTAGACTGCATTTTGATAACCATCCATTCACATTATACGAAAAGTCAGTGGGGAATTGAGATCAGATTGTTTTGTTTTTCAGTTTTTCAATGTTGGATTCATGGATCCAATGACTGCTGGGATAGGCTCCAGCATCCCTGCAACCCTGAGAGCAGGATAAGCAGTTTGGATAATGGATGGATGGATGGATGGATGGATGGATGGATGGATGGATGGATGGATGGATGGATGGATGGATGGATGGATTCATGGTGGATTTTGAGTCCTTCAGATGGTGTGACTGATATTCAATTAGGTACAGATCATCTACTACTACTAGTACTTTCGGCTGCTCCTGTTAGGGGTCGCCACAGTGGATCATCTGTTTCCATTTCTTCCTGTCTTCTGTGTCTTCCTCTGTCCCACCAGCCACCTGCATGTCCTCCCTCACCACATCCATAAACCTCCTCTTTGGCCTTCCTCTTTTCCTCTTTCCTGGCAGCTCCATATTCAGCATTCTTCTCCCACTATACCCAGCATCTCTCCTCCACACATGTCCAAGCCATCTCAATCTTGCCTCTCTTGCTTTGTCTCCAAACCGTCCAACTTGAGTGGTTCCTCTAATATATTCGTTCCTAATCCTTTCCTTCTTCATCAGTCCCACTGAACATTTTAGCATCTTCAACTCTGCCACCTCCAGCTCCACCTCCTGTCTTTTCGTCAGTGCCACTGTCTCCAAACCATATAACGTAGCTGGTCTCACAACCATCCTGTAAACCTTCCCTTTAAATCTTGCTGGTACCCTCCTGTCGCAAATCACTCCTGACACTCTTCTTCACCCACTCAACCCTGCCTGCACTCTCTTCTTTATCTCTCTACTGCACTCCCCGTTACTTTGGACAGTGGACCCCAAGTATTTAAACTCATATGCCTTCGTCACCTCCACTCCTTGCATCCTGACCATTCCACGGTCCTCCCTCTCATTCACGCATGGGTATTCCGTCTTGCTCCTACTGACTTTCATTCCTCTTCTCTCCAGGTACAGACCATCTAGTGGTCATAATATTTGACAGACTGAGTGAATATATTTTGCTCAGAATATGGGGCATCTATTTTCTATTATCCAATCAATTTACCCAATTGAAATTTGTATTTTAACTCTTGTTTTCCCCCATACTGACAGAGTATATATTCTTGATGCTTAATCTCTTTAAGATATGTAACATTGGCAGGCTCAGTCGCTTGTTTCTATATACTGTATGTTGCATAATGTCAACACTGTTGTGCTTACACCGCCCCGAGCTGCCTCCCCGGCACGTTCAAGCCACTCCCCCAGCTCGGACGTGCCGGAAACATCCGAGCGCTCGGCTCGCGCTCTGAGGAGACGAGCGCTGCACTGCACCAGGTGTTTGCCATCATCCATCAGGCACACCTGTGGCAATCAGGCAGCCTTCTACAAGAAGCCCCCCAGAACGTCTCTCAGTGCTTCGACGTACTGAACTCTGCGGTAAAGTTCTGACAAGCCCTCCAGCGTTCCTTGCATTCTGTTTATTCCCCAGTGTCTTATCTTCGTGTCTCTGTTTCCTCCCAAGACTCTCCCTCCGCGATTTCCACGGCTCCCTCGTCCCCAGCGACCTTCACGTTTCTCCCCGGACCTCTCCTGCGATCTCCCCCCTTGTCCCTCTATCTGGACCCCTCCTTTCGGACTCGACTTCCCGGATCTCGGACCTGGACTTTCTCGGACAACCCCTCTTGGATCACGGACTGGACTTTCTCGCCAGGTGCACGCACATTTTTTTTCAACACCTCCTGGTCATTTACATACCGCACCACACATTGGCTAAAAACACTCACACATAGTTATTCACGCAAACCACGGGACACCACACATAGTTTATTCACACATCCCACTAACGGAACGCCTTTTTTTCACCATACATTTCCCTCCCACAATAAAACCTCCCTTTGTAGCTTTTTAAGTCATCTCGTGTCTGTCTGTCTTGGGTTTCGCCACACGGGTCAGGTTCTGGTGCGCGAGCACAACAGAACGTCGAAGCCATTATGGACCCAGGCAAACCCAAGGAGCGGACGGTCCCTGTGACGCCCCAGAGCTCCGTCCCCCTAGAGGCAGTAGTAAGAAGTCACAGTTGCCAACTTGCCTCTCTCTGCTCAGAGCTTACTACTGCCTTCACCCGTGTCACCGGAGAGATCAGCGATCTTCAGTCCGGCTCCCAGGCCTCGACGAGCGCGTTAGATGCCCTCACCGCGCAGATCGCTGCACTCTCCACAGCGGTCTCCAGGATGAGCGACCACCCTGCCCTGGCCTCGGTCTCTGCCCCCAGCTCGGCCTCCGGTTTCCCCGTTCCTGGTCCCGACGTTCCCCCTCCGAGTCAACCCCCACTGGACCCCCGGTGCGAGCCTAACCTCCCCTGCCCCAAGGCCTTCGGTGGGGAGTTCGAGCTGTGCAGGGGTTTCCTTGGTCAGTGTGAGCTCCTGTTCAAACACCAGCCAGCTAGGTATAGGACAGGAGAGACCAAGGTAGCCCTCGTCATGTCCCTCCTCACCGGCAAAGCCCTCAGCTGGGCTATAGCGGCGGTAGGCCATACCGAGCAGCTCGCCTCGGACTATGGTGCCTTCCGCCGCGAGTTCAATCTGGTGTTCGACCACCCAGCTGACGGGCAGGACGCTGCCGGCCGCCTCCATTCCATCCAACAGGGAGCCAGGTCGGTGGCAGATTATTCCCTGGAGGTAAGGATACTCGCGGCAGACAGTGGGTGGGATGACACTGCGCTCAAGAGCGCGTACAGGAGGGGGCTGAGCGAGCCCATCAAAGATCTTATCGTTCGGGACCGCCCTGCCTCCTTCAACGAGCTCGTCGCCCTCCAGATGGACGAACGGCTGCGGGAGCGGCGCCAGGAACGCGCCCCGCGCGCTGGCCCCTCCCATAGACCAACCCCCGTCCGTCCTACCGGTGCCTTCCCTGGGTCAGCGTCCCGTGGGCTCTCTCCACCCTCACACTCCCCCTCGCAACCCTGGGTGGCTTCTGGATCCAGGCCGGAGGAGGAGCCCATGCAGTTGGGTCGGTCACGGCTCCCGCTGGAAGTTAGGGAGCAGAGGATGCATGGCCACCTCTGCCTCTACTGCGGGAGGTCGGGCCACTATATCAAGGCCTGCCCGACTCGCCCAAAAAGACCCGGCTCACTAGTGAGGGGTGTCCTAGTGAGCCTGACGACCCTTCCTCAGCCCCAGCCCAAGAAGGAGCACAACCACCTTTTTCCGGTCGCTCACCTGGGGTAACCGCTCACTGTCTGTTGGTGCACTCCTGGATTCGGGGGCGGACGAGTGTTTGATGGACACCTCGCTGGCCCGGCAGGCCGGCATTCCACTCGTCCCCCTAGACACACCCCTCACAGCCCAAGCCCTAGATGGACGTTCACTTGGTAAAATCACACACAGCGCTGCTTCCCTCACTCTTTCGGGTAATCACGTGGAAGCTATCCGTTTCTTGGTTTTGCGCGCCCCTGTATTTAGTAAAGAGAGTGCACTTTCCCTCCCCCCTCACCGTCCCTATGATTGTGCCATAGATCTCTTTCCCGGGGCCGCCCTTCCCACCGGTCGGTTGTATAACCTCTCCGTCCCAGAGAAGGAGGCTATGCGCAATTATATCAGAGTCCCTGGCCTCAGGAATCATAAGGCCCTCGTCTTCCCCGGTGGCGGCGGGCTTCTTTTTTGTGGCAAAGAAGGAGGGCAGCCTGAGGCCTTGCATAGATTATCGAATGTTAAATAATATCACGGTGAAAAATAAATACCCACTCCCCCTTATGAGTTCCACGTTCGAGCCACTCACTCACGCCACGGTGTTCACGAAGCTGGACCTGCGCAGCGCGTACCACCTGGTGCGCATCCGGGAAGGGGATGAATGGAAGACGGCCTTCAACACCCACCTAGGGCATTTCGAGTACATCGTTATGCCCTTCGGCCTCACCAACGCCCCGGCCGTCTTCCAGGCATTGGTCAACGACGTGCTCCGGGACATGCTGAACACGTTCGCGGTGGTGTACCTGGATGACATACTCGTGTTCTCCAGGACTGAGGAACACCACCAGCATGTCCGCCTGGTCCTCCAACGGCTGCTGGAGAACAGGCTCTTCGTGAAAGCCGAGAAGTGCGTGTTCCCCTCCGTGGAGTTCCTTGGCCACATCGTGGAGAAGGGGCTCGTCCGCACTGACCCCAGGAAGACCCGAGCGGTGGAGGAGTGGGCACAGCCCACCAACAGGACGCAACTCCAGCGCTTCCTGGGGTTTGCCAACTTCTACCGGCGCTTCATCAGGGGGTTCAGCCGTGTGGCCGCCCCCCTCACTGCACTCACCTCCAACCTCCGCCCCTTCTCCTGGACCTCGGAGGCGGAAGCCGCCTTCTTGGCCCTGAAGAGGCTGCTCACAACGGCTCCGGTGCTCGCCCACCCGGACCCGTGCAGACAGTTCATCGTGGAGGTGGACGCATCGGACACGGGCATCGGAGCCATCCTCTCCCAGCGGTCGGAGGAGGACCAGAAGATCCACCCGTGCGCCTTCTTCTCCCGGCGTTTCAGTCCTGCGGAGAAGAATTATGACATCGGCAACAGGGAGTTGCTGGCCGTCCACGCCGCCCTAGAGGAGTGGAGACACTGGCTGGAGGGAGCAGGGCAGCCGTTCATCGTATGGTCCGATCACAAAAACCTGACCTACGTACGGACGGCTAAGAGGCTCAACCCCAGGCAGGCGCGCTGGGCTCTCTCCTTCAGCCGGTTCGACTTCACCCTCACCTACCGCCCGGGCACCAAGAACGTCAGGGCAGACGCCCCAGACGCCATCCTTCCCCCGGCCCGGGTGGTGGGTGCCGTCACCTGGGCCATCGAATCAGTGGTGAGAAGGGCCCAGCGCGCCCATCCCGACCCAGGCAATGGACCCCGGAACCGGCTATTTGTGCCTCCCTCTGTCCGGCCCCAGGTGCTGGAGTGGGGCCACTCCAGCCATCTTGCCTGCCACCCCGGTGTCTACCGAACGGCGGCCTTCATCCGCAGGGGTTTCTGGTGGCCCACCATGGAGGCAGACACCAGAGAGTTCGTGGCAGCCTGCACCACCTGCGCCCGCAGCAAGGCTCTCCATCGCCCTCCAGCAGGTCTCCTGCGCCCCCTTCCTGTCCCCGGCCGACCTTGGTCCCACATTGCCTTGGACTTCGTAACTGGTGTCCCAAGGCAATGACACCATTCTGACCATTGTCGACCGGTTTTCCAAGGCCGTCCATTTTGTTGCCCTCACCAAACTCCCCTCTGCAGCCGAGACGGCGGACCTTCTCGTCTCCCACGTCGTCCGACCTCATGGGATTCCCCTGGACATTGTCTCTGACCGTGGTCCCCAGTTCACTTCGAAGGTATGGCAGGCCTTCTGTAAGGGGATTGGGGCCACGGTCAGCCTCTCCTCCGGGTATCACCCCCAGACCAATGGGCAGGCAGAGCGGGCCAATCAAGCCCTGGAGGCGGCTTTGCGTTGCGTTACCACCAGCAACCCCGCCTCCTGGAGCAAGTACCTCCCCTTGGTGGAGTACTCGCTCAACTCCATGGAGAGTTCGGCTACCGGTTTGTCCCCCTTCGAGTGTTCCCTGGGCTATCAACCCCCTCTGTTCCCCCATCAGGAGTTGGAGGTGGCGGTCCCGTCCACGAGGGCCCATCTCCGCCGATGTCGGCGCGTTTGGAAGACCGCCCGGGCCGCTATGTTGCGGGCGCAGCGCCAACCGGCGGAGACTGCCGGCCCCAGCTTATCGACCTGGCCAGAGGGTATGGCTCCTGGCCCGGGACCTGCCCCTCCCTACCCTCAACCGGAAGCTGGCTCCCCGCTACGTCGGTCCCTACACCATCGACCGCATCGTCAACCCTTCGGCGGTGCGTCTCCATCTCCCTACCTCACTCAAGATCCATCCCGTCTTCCACGTCTCGCGCCTCAAACCGGTAGCCACCAGCCCCCTGTCTCCCCCTGTCCAAGCTCCTCCACCCCCCAGGGTCCTCGACGGTGGTGACATGGTCTGGGATGTCGACCAGCTGCTCGCCGGGGGCGTGGGTACCAATACCTGGTGGACTGGGTTGGCTATGGGCCCGAGGACCGCAGCTGGGTTCCCCGGTCCTACCTGGCCGACCCTGCACTCCTGGAGGAGTTCTATCGGGCCTACCCCAACGCCATCGGACGGTCGCCCGGTGTCTCCCGTAGGAGGGGGGGGTCCTGTTGTGCTTACACCGCCCCGAGCTGCCTCCCCGGCACGTTCAAGCCACTCCCCCAGCTCGGACGTGCCGGAAACATCCGAGCGCTCGGCTCGCGCTCTGAGGAGACGAGCGCTGCACTGCACCAGGTGTTTGCCATCATCCATCAGGCACACCTGTGGCAATCAGGCAGCCTTCTACAAGAAGCCTCCCAGAACGTCTCTCAGTGCTTCGACGTACTGAACCCTGCGGTAAAGTTCTGACAAGCCCTCCAGCGTTCCTTGCATTCTGTTTATTCCCCAGTGTCTTATCTTCGTGTCTGTTTCCTCCCAAGACTCTCCCTCCGCGATTTCCACGGCTCCCTCGTCCCCAGCGACCTTCACGTTTCTCCCCGGACCTCTCCTGCGATCTCCCCCCTTGTCCCTCTATCTGGACCCCTCCTTTCGGACTCGACTTCCCGGATCTCGGACCTGGACTTTCTCGGACAACCCCTCTTGGATCACGGACTGGACTTTCTCGCCAGGTGCACGCACATTTTTTCAACACCTCCTGGTCATTTACATACCGCACCACACATTGGCTAAAAACACTCACACATAGTTATTCACGCAAACCACGGGGCACCACACATAGTTTATTTACACATCCCACTAACAGAACGCCTTTTTTTCACCATACATTTCCCTCCCACAATAAAACCTCCCTTTGTAGCTTTTGAAGTCATCTCGTGTCTGTCTGTCTTGGGTTTCGCCACACGGGTCAGGTTCTGGTGCGCGAGCACAACAACCACGTTATGAAGGCCATCTCGTTTGAATGACCGGTAACTAGCTGGTTGAGACACAAACTACCTGGTTGGGTCCCAGGGAGAGAACCAGTTTTCTTGCTAATCAGATGCAAATCAGTCAATCAAAACTGCAAAATCAGCATCAATAGAGATACTTCTGCTACTACTGGTAATAATGATAATCATCTTCATCATGTTAGACTTTTGCAGGGAAACTCTGTCTGGATGGATTGCTGTTGATCCAGGAGCTTGACCCCTGTCAACTTTAAAGGATATTGCAGAAGTTGCACCCTAGCACATAGTTGAGATTCCATAGGCGTCCTGACTTTGCCTGATCTTTAGTGTCCTCTTTGCTCCGGTATTTATATTCATGAAAACTCCTTAGTGGGCATTTTAAACCCCAGTTTGGCACTGCTATTATATTACAATATTGTGGTGGTCCCAGAACAGGTACTGCCGCATTGGGTGGTCCACCCAATGCGGCAGTACCTGTTCTGGGACCACCGCAATATTTTAATATAATACAAGATCAGCTCTAATTGGTTAAATCCAATGTAGTGCTTACCAGGTGTGAGCCTGAAAACAAATTGTACCAGCGTGTTATCACCATGCTGCGAAAATGCAAATTATGTTTGCCTAACCAACCAGCACTTTCCATTCAAGCCAATAGAGACACGACTGATTTTCGATATGGGTATGAATGACTCCAACTACGGTGACTTCTGCTTGCCCCTGCTGGCATTGGCACGGTGTTTTTATTGTCGCTGGCTGCTTAGCCAGGGCTGGCTGGGAGAGGTTGGCATATGGTTTGAAATATTAATGACCTATTATACAGAAGAGCCCCACCCTCCTCCTGTAACCTTTCCCCATCCTCCTCAGCAACTCTCCTTCTTTCTCTGCCTTCGCTCCCCCCGCCCTCTTCTTCCTTCTCCCTGTCCATCACCACATGCATGCTACCCTTTTTTCTTTCCTTTTGCCTTTTTCCTTTTGCCTTTTTCCTTTGTCTTCTTTTCCTCATCTCTTGCTCTCTCCCCCCCCCCCTTCCTCTTTCTCTGCACCCTTTCCTCTCTCCTTTCCTGCCTTCCTTCTCTCTCCCGGCGGTACTGAGGTTATGTCATATTAAAGAGACAGCCTGCCAGGAGAAAAAAAAAGAAAGTCATGACATACGTATGAGCATTTTGCAGTCACTTGTGGATTCTGGGCTGGGGCTGTCGATTTTGGATCTGAATCAATCTGATTTGGGATATTTGTGTGATTCTGGGGAACTTTCTCTCCCCTTATTCTTTCATCTCTGTCATTCTCTATCTCTCTTACTTTGTCTCTTCTGTTTTCCTCTCTGACATTTATCCAGATATTTCTTAAATCTCTTCATACCCCGTTTCCTCCACTACCTGCCATTCTTCACTCTCTTACTGTCTTGTAGTCTACCATCAAACTGTTCATCCCCCCTCTCTCTCTCTCTCTCAAATGTCACTCACTCACTCACTCACAGACCCACTTTCTCACATTCTCATTCACTCCCATTCATTCAGTGTTGCAAGTTAAACGAAGAAGCTGTTGCAAACGGCAGATGTGTTGATGAGGTCGAATGTGAAGTCTATGTAGATGACTCTATTTTTCCCTTGTCGGCGATTCACAGGCTGGTCCCTGATGCCTTAAGAATATAAACACTCGCGTGCTCACATGATTTATTTGTTCTGATGCTGATATTTCTAGTTGTAGTAAAACAATCTGACAAATAAATGAACAGAAAGTGCCATCAAATGTCTTTAAAGCCTTGGGACACTGTGGTGTAATATACTGTAATAGCAGCAGCTATCAGACGCGACAAGAGCAGACGCCTTATTTTGGTCGAATGGCTTTTGTCTTTGATTCAAAATGTCCAACATGCATCTTTTATGAAACCCTACCTCTCTTACACTCTTCCAGACGTGGTTGAAAAACTATGGCTACCTGGTGCCTCACGACATTCGCACGTCGGACCTGCGCCAGGAGAAGGCCATGCAGTCCGCTGTGGCAGCCATGCAGAGGTTCTACGGCATACCGGTGACGGGAATACTGGACCAGACAACTATCGAGTGAGTATGACCCCTACGTGGTGACGGTCACGGCACATTACTTTTTGACTGTGTTGTGTGTCTGTGTGTGTGTGTACGGGCATGCGTCTTCGAGTGATTCTGTATGCATCAGTTTGCTTGTTTGTGTGTATGTCTGTGTGTCATCCACCGGAGACAGCCTTGTGCTCCATTTGGGGCCACAACCCCATAGTCTCTTAAGCCCATATCTGAGTCCACAGTTACAGTGATTGGTTCTGAATGCACGTCTGTGTGTATATGTCTGTGTGTGTGTGTGTGTGTGTGTGTGTGTGTGTGTTTGCTCTTGTATGTGCTTCCGTGTTAACATTGAAGCTTAAGGCTTAGTATAAATCTTCAATTTTGTGTGTGTGCGTGTGTGTGTGTGTGTGTGTGTGTGTGTGTGTGTGTGTGTGTGTGTGTGTGTGTGTGTCCAGGTGGATGCGGAGACCTCGTTGTGGTGTTCCAGACCACCCTCACACTAGCCGCCGACAAAGGAATAAACGCTATGCTCTGACAGGGCAGAAATGGAGGGAGAAGAAGATCTCCTACAGGTATCTATCTGTCTATCAGTCTATCTATCTATCTATCTATCTATCTATCTACTGTAAAGCACCTGAAAATTTGCCCACGCCCAAAAGGTTCTCCAAGTACTCTTTGTCAATTCAGTATGTTCCCTTCTTACTCGCAGTGTCTCTTTTTTCTTTTCCAACTTCTCACACACCTCCTCCTCTCTCTCTCTCTCTCCCTCACTCACTCACTCCCTCCTGTCTGTCTTCCTCTCTTTCATTTTCTCACTTTACCCCGCTCCTTCCCTTTTCCCTGTCTCCTTTACAGCATCTCATCCCCTCCCCAGTCTCTCTCTCTCTCTCTCTCTCTCTCTCTCTCTCTCTCTCTCTCTCTCCTACTCTCTCTTTGTCTTTTCCTCTATATTTATGTACGCTGCTCTTTCAGTAGCCCACAGTAGAACCTTCTACAGAATACCCCGGGGATCTTACTGGGAATCAAGCTGTGTAATACAGGTCTAATGTAAATTAGTGCAGGCTCATGAAACACTCAAGACATCCAAACTCTCTTTTTTTTCATCTATTTTCCTACAGCTCTACTCCACAGCCTTCTCTCTCTTTCTCCCTCTCTCTGTCTCTGTCTCTCTCTCTCTCTCTCTCTCTCTCTCTCTCTCTCTCTCTCTCTCTCTCTCTCTCTCTCTCTCTCTCTCTCTCTCTCTCTCTCTCTCTCTCATACCTCACCAACACCCTCTTTGTTCCTCTCCCTAACTTTCCCTTTGTTCTATCCTTTATTTTGCTCCTCGCTTTCTCAATCTCTTAATCCCTCTCTCCTATTCATTTCAGTTCACTTCAGTTCATTACAATTCAGTTCAGTTTAACTCAATACGGCGTAGTCAGCTTCAGTTCAGTTTAGTTCAGTGCAGTTCAGATTTGCTTTAATGGCATGACGGCATGATCTCTCTCCATCTCTCTGACTCACTCCTCCTCTTCTACCCTCATTCCCCCTCTTCCATCTTATACTCAGAGGCTCCTGCTGGGAGTGGAGCTGTGTGATTTAGGTCTAATGTAAATTAGCCCAGCCCCATGAGGTACTCAATGTATCCCAACCCGAAGCATCAGTTCTTTGCGCTGCATGATGTTACATAATATCCACAGTGTGAGATCACAGCACTATCTGGTTACCCTTCACAGTGTTTGTGTCTGCTCAGGCCATCTTCTAATGTTTCATCTCCAGTTGCCTGTCACGTACCTTGACCATACAGACCAGAGAGTCGTCTTCAATAACGTGTCACGCTGTTATAGATGTGATAGATGTTACTGTTACTGCATATACTGCATTTTTTTTCAAATTAGAGATGCTATTGTTATAATGTAATAATGTAATATATAACTTGTGAAAATCACTAAACACCAAGTGAATAGTGCCATGATACATTCCCAGATTTAAACACATAATGATAAGTTTTGGGATTCTGCCATTATCTGCTTTTAAGTGCATTATATGTATATTAGCTACATAATTTATATACTATATATATTCATAATCATATGTGTACATTTTAAGTAAGCACTTGCAGTGATAATTGTGTATTTGGACTTGAACCCAATGCAAAGTGCTACCGTGCATGAGTATAAATTAACTTTAAAAATAATAAGCTTTATTAATATTGCACCTGTCAAGCATGACATTCTGCTCATTTACATATAAGGAAGAAGCAGAAAAATAAAACAATCATGAGCAGAAAAAAAATACACCATTGACAGAGAATGGGATTTAAAAAGAGTTTAAGAGCGCTGGATCTATAGTAAAGAGTTCACATGGATCAGTGTGTGAGAGCATATGAGACAGTGAAGCCTAACATAGAAATATAACCTACACAGTAGCCTCCGTCCAGAGGCTGTGATATCCATGTCCACCCTCAGTAGAGAGTCCCTATCGGCTCAGTTAAAACAACACAATCAACATCACCAGTTGTCATTATAGCACATGTATATGCAATCACAAATGCAGACTCACCACCACCTGCCAACAATTTGTATCTGTAGCTGAAATTATTTTATAATTACCATCATCAACAACCCTGCTTCCTGCAAGACATAGTATACATTCCCTCTCATGTATCTATCTTGCATGGACTCTGTATTAGTAGTGCACTTAATTCTACGTTGCATGGCTGGAGGCATATTCCAAAATTTGCATACTGCCGAGAAAAATGCTATCACATAACTAATTATTAGACAATTCCTTAATTGGTCTCCCCTTGGAATGGAGAACAGCCACTTCAACAGCAACCTTCAAGCATTTACTCAAAACACATTTTTAATGGTGATCCCTTCTCCTTTTATTCATTAGCTGTTATTAAGCTGTTGATCAATTATGAGTTCTGTCTGTCTGAATTTAATATTTTTTCATGCATGTCACTGTGTTTTTATTACTCTTATGTTTGCTTCATAAAAGTCAGAGGTTTTTTTCATCACTTCATGGATTTTTATTCCATTTTGTTAAATTATGTATGTGCATTCCTATTATTACTTTTTTATCTGTGCACACTCACTTAATGTAAAGCACATTGCATTGCATCTTAATGCCTGAAATGTGCTACACAAATATTGATTGATTGATTGATTGATTGATTGATTGATTGTTCCAGAGACTGTAAACAGAGTAACCCTTTGATTTAAAGCCAGCTCTCATGTTAGCATTAGTTCAGTTAAAAGACAGACAAAATATAGCACTTTACAATGGCTACACCTGTACCCACTACACTAATATAATGTTACTTGTCGTAAATTTTAAACTATCTTACATTATAAACGTACACTTACACAT
The DNA here is from genome assembly GCF_029633865.1 of Lampris incognitus. NCBI lineage: Eukaryota > Metazoa > Chordata > Actinopteri > Lampriformes > Lampridae > Lampris > Lampris incognitus. The sequence goes on along the minus strand of NC_079212.1, from coordinate 104,580,484 downwards.
CCTACACTATACGAGTATCCAACCACTATCCTATGCCACTTTTATAAGGCTCAGCCCCTGAGATTCACCTTCACTGGGTCTGCTGTGAGCGCAGCACCGGTTTAGCATGGTAAATTGACTGCATTTATGTAGCACTTTTCTAGTCTACCAACCACTCAAACCATGCTGTGCTTTTCAAGTGGAGGACTGGGCCAGTTAAAGATATTTGTAAACCAGCACGTGTTACGGGTAACCCTCTGAAACCACATCCATACTCTGCACATAACAATTAGGAACATGTCATTATCTAGCAGTATGGCAATAGATGCAACAACGGTGGAAAAAACCACGGTTACAATCTCAATTGTTAAGAGCTTTTAACATGCATTTAAAGTGCTTTACATAAAGAAAAGGACCCAAATCCAAGTAAAACGAAATGACAACACAACATGGGGTCAAATAAACATGAGAACTATATAATGCATCAAGGTGATAATTACTTTTAGGCACACACACGCATATATGTGGCCTGTGCATGCCTGCAGGCATCTGTTTGAGTGGCTTTGACAGCATGGCATAACAGCGGGATGGCGTGCAGGAGCTGTTAGTGAATGAATGACTTGAAGGAAGTATACAACTCTAGAGAGGACTGGCGCGGGAGGTATAGGTATACATTAACACTTTTTTTTAATTTATTTTTTTACCTGTGAGCCCCCAGCTGTACCTTACTGAGCTGAGTAGTATACTATCATCCATTCAGCAAAATATCTGCAAAGCAATCATTTAACCAGCACTCAAACAATGGTTATGCAACACAGTGTCAGTGGCTGCAGTTTCCCACTGAGGCCCCAGTACAGAAAGGTGAAATGCAGAATCGCATGGTTTGTAGAAATTTAAAAGAGGGTGTGTGTGAGAGAGAGAGAGAGAGGGGGGATGAAAGAGAGGAAATCAGATGGAGGGAGGAGAGACAAACACAAGGAGAGAGAGAGAGGCAATGTGGGGAGGAAAGGGAAAGAGAGAAGACAGAAAGTTGTCGATGTTTTATCTGCAAGCCTTAGAAATGTTCTCAACTTTTCTGCTGACAGAAGATGTGAAGAGGGGATGACATGCTGAGGAAGAGATACAGAGGGAGAGGAAGTCACTGTAACCTGGTTTAGGTGGGCTATATATAGTCTGTGTGGTGGTCTGCACGGGTGTGTCTGTTTGATTTTTGAACCCATGTCATCTTAGAGACATGTCACACAAAATCAGAGCATGTTTTTCTCTTTTTTTACCACTCCTTTCTCTTTCCTCTCTTTTCCTATCCTCTTGGCTCCTTTCTTCTCTCCTTCCTTCATCTGGTCTTTCTCCTGTTCTCTTATCTCCTCTCTCCTTGTCTTTGCTGCTACTTTCTGTCCAACTGTCCTCTCTCCTCTACACGCCTTTCCTCTCCCATCCCCTCCCTTTCTTTCCACTAATTTCTCCACTAATATCCCTTTTTTCCCCTGCCTCCATTCTCTTCCCCTTTCCAGTCACGCGTGTTAGTTGTCTCCCCTTGTCTCGTCTCTGGGTTCTTCTTTTCCTTCCTCTCCTCTTTTTTCTTCCTGTCATCTCCTCCCTTCATCTGTTCTTTGCTATCTCTACTAATCCTGTCCTCCTCTCTCCTTCTTCTCTCTCTCCCCTCCCCTCCCTGCCCATCCTCTCCCCTTTTCCTCCCCTCGCCACTCCTTTCCTTTCCTCTCCTCTCCTTCCTGACCCCTTCCGATCACCATCAGTCTTAGTTAGAAAGCTCCATTATGAGCCAGTCATTGAAGCCTAATGTTATTTGTGATAGCCATGATAGAGGAAAGGCTTCAATAAAACCGAGATTCATCACCATCCACTTCAATTAATAACTTCACTAATGCCATCTGTTTACATTTGTCTGATGAACATAGACTCTGTTTTGTTACCATTTGAAAATTGAAAACTAATAATGCCTTGGCTCTGTCTGACTGTCTGGTACGTGGCTGCAGTGTGTGTGTGTGTGTGTGAGAGAGAGAGAGAGAGAGAGAGAGAGAGAGAGAGAGAGAGAGAGAGAGAGAGAGAGACCTTTGACCTTTGACCTTTAACCAAGCCTTTAATGTTCCAATTCTTCAGTCACGTCAAGATAATATCAACACAAAAACTCATATACATAGTGGAAAAACACAACAATCGCCATACACAGTAAAAACAAAGGATACACCTTCCCCCTAGTTCCCCTTTTTTCAAAGATTAAGAATAAGCACTTGGTCTTCCACTGTGCACAGCACATCCCCATGTCCCCACATAGAAATAAATCCTTCTAGGTTTGAACTAAGGTTGAAGAACATGAACTCTATTTTCAGCCGAGCAGCCACTAGACCCCTGAACATGAGCATGGCGTCTGTGGACCCTGTGCCTTTCATCTTGTTCCTTCTGCTAAGCCAAATGCTCATTTTCGCCTGTCCTATCAAAAAATTAACCAAGGTGATACGTCTGCACTGTGCTGCCATGTACCTCGGACCAAAGACAAACAGGATGTCCGCAAGAACCTCTCCTAAACTTCTGAGCCACCGCTGCAGTACAGAGAAAAGAGGGCCCAACCTGGGACATCTAAGCCATAAGTGCTGTAGGGTTTCCTCATCACTGCAGAAAGAGCATTGACTCCCTACCCTAGGATCAAAGTGTGCCACATGTCTGTTCGTAGCCACAGCCCCGTGTACCACCCTCCACTGTAGATCCGCAGTGCGTTTCTCAATGGGGGGTTTGTACAGGGACCTCCAGCTGCCCCTGGGGGATGAGCCTGGTGCCAACAAACTCAACCACCTCGACTCCTGCACGCCGGCTAGTGATGTTCTGTTGAGAACCTTTACAGTGACTGCATACAAGGCCTTCTGTGACGTGCTTGAGAGGTCATGTAGTTCTGGCGTTTTGAAGGACAGAATGGCCCCCTTCACTTCTTCCTGCTCCTCCACTGCCGCACGGACTGACAAGGATGGAAAGACAGGCAGCATAGCTGGCTGATCCTCTCCACACTCCGCTCCTAGTACCTCCCTGAAGAAGCCAGGAAGTGCACTGATCACTTCTCCCAACAATCTCTCCATCAAACGAAGAGATTTAAAGCCAGTCTCTTGGCTCAAAATGCCCGCCATCTTCCACTGTCCTCCTGATCTGAGACACGCTAATTTCATAAGTCCAGCTCTTATGAGGGATCTCTGTACACTTGCGGAGCTAAGCATCCTGCATTGTATCAGTGGGTTATGGAACAGTGGTTCCTCCCCGACACTGCCATAGAGCTGGGAGTAGTCCCTGTTGGTGCGCAAGACCATTCCCCAAGCGTGGAGAACAGATTGATAGAAGGGTGTTGTCGTGAAATCCATGCCAGCCAGGTCCAGAAAGAACAGGTGCTTGTCATAGTTCAGGTTCATGACCCTCCGAAGCAACACAGACGCTGTTTCACTCCAAAGTCGCTGGTCATGGTATAAAAGGCGCTGCACAGTTTGAAGGCGAAAGGCCATGATGCGACTGCGGAGGTCAATCAGGCCCTGGCCTCCTTCCAGCACTGGTAGGAACAGTACAGCAGACTTGATCCAGTGAAAGCCTCCCCAGAAGAAGTCCACCAGCATCTTCTGTACTTCCCGTATGAGCATGTCCGGAGGGTCTACAACTGTAAACCGGTGCCAGAACATCGAGGCAATCAAGTTGTTAACAATCAAGACTCTCCCCCTATAGGACAACTGAGGCTGGATCCAAGTCCACCTAGACAATCGGGCACTGACCTTCTCGGTTAAACCCTCCCAGTTTTTTCTCAGGAAGCGGTCACTGCCTAGAAAGACACCTAGGCATTTTATCCCTTCTGTATTCCACTGCAGCCCCGCTGGTAATGTCGGCTTTTCTCTATTGTTCCACTCCCCCAGCAAGAGGCCCTCGGATTTTGACCAATTAACTTTTGCAGAGGAAGCTTGTTCGTATAAGGCCAATTTCTGCTTGAGAAATTGTACATCGTTTTGGGTTGTTATGAAAACCGTGACATCATCAGCGTATGCTGATAAGCTAACTGCAGTGGTGATCTTCCCTGAAAAAGTTAGCCCTGGGAGCCCCTGCCTGAGCTGAAATAAAAGTGGTTCAATGGCCAGGGAGTACAACATCCCAGATAAGGGACAACCTTGTCTGATACCTCTCCTAACAGAGACAGGTCGGCTGAGTCCACCTCCTACCTTCAACAGAACACTGGCTCCGGAATACAACAACTTGATCCAGTTAACAAATTTATCCCCAAAACCAAAACCTTTGAGTGTTTTGAACAGATAGCAATGATCTATCCTGTCAAAAGCCTTCTCTTGATCTAAGGAAAGCAGGCCAACATCCAGCTCCTGGAGCTTAGATATGGCAATAATGTCACGTATCAAAAAAAAGATTATCCTTAATTGTACGGTCAGGAACACAGTACGTCTGGCTGTAATGTACAACCGTGTCCATACACTGTTTGAGTCTATTTGAAAAGCATTTTGCAATGATCTTATAGTCAGTACACAACAATGAAACTGGCCTCCAGTTTTTCAGTAGGCCAAGATCTCCCTTTTTTGGTAGCAGTGTCAGGACAGCCCGTCTAAAACTCAAAGGTAGAGTTCCAGAGTTCAAACATTCTTTAAAAACATCATGTAAGTCTCGTCCAATTTGAGTCCAAAACGTCTTGTAGAACTCTGAAGGAAGTCCATCAACTCCAGAGGCTTTGCCACAGCTGAGCTGCTGAACCGCCGCAGACATCTCATCAAAGGAGACGGGGGACTCCAGCGAAGTCACCTGTGTTTCACCCAGCTGAGGCAGTCCCTCCAGTATCTCCCCCACACAGCCAGAGTCACAGGTCTCCGCACTGAACAGGCTGCTGTAGAAGTCTATGGCCAACTTCCTCATCTCTGATGGATCAGTTGTAATTGCCCCACTGGGAAGTTTGAGGTGCATCATCACATTGTTCTTTCTAATTTTCCTCTCGAGTTTGAAGAAAAAAGAAGTTGGAGCATCTATGTCTTTGATGGTGGCAAGTCGGGTCCTGATTAAAGCGCCCTTTGCTCTCTCATGTAGGAACCTACCTAAAGCCTTCCTCCTACTTTCCCAAGTGCTGCTGTCACCATCATGTCCAATAAGTACTTCGCCTTCTAATATCCTAATTTCTCTCTCTAATTCATCAAGACAAAGTTTCTCCACACCGAGAGTGTGTCGTTTGTATTGCTGACAGAAAATCCTAATTTGTGTTTTTCCTACCTCCCACCATCGAGCTAAGCTCTCAAAATCCCTCCTCCTCAGCCTCCAATGACTCCAGAAGTCAGAGAAGAACTGACAGAAGGCTTTATCCTGCGTTAGCCGCACATCAAAGTGCCAGTGGGAACAGTGTCGAAATTGAACTTGTAAAGAAAAATCTGCCACTACTAAATGGTGATCTGAAAATCCCACAGGCGATATCGTGGACTTAATCAACCTGTTGCTGTATGTTTGATTGAGGTAAATCCTGTCCAACCTGGCTGCCCTCACACTACCCTCCGCAGCTTTTACCCATGTGTACTGCCTAACTGTTGGATTAAGTGTCCTCCAAACATCCGTAAGGTCGTTTTCTGCAACCACAGTGGACAGAAAAGAAGCTGACGGTGGATGGGGGCTCTTCTGAGTTTCTGTCAACTGTAGGGTGTGTAGTGCAATTCCAGTCTCCTCCCACCACTATGATTGAGCCACTATTAAATTGTTTGAGTTTATCCCTCAGTTTGCTAAACAATCTCAAGCGATCAGTGCCTGTATTATAAGCATACACATTTATAAACACAAAAGGTATTTCTCGGCTTGTTGCCTGAACTACCTGAATCCTGCCCTGCTCCACTTCACATGTCAAAACATTTGTCAAAAGGAGGGGCTGCGAAAAGAGAACAGCTACACCTGCACTAAAGTTGTTACCATGGCTCAAAAAAGCCTGGCCTGCCCAACTCATTCCCCACTCTATCTCGTTGTCTGCAGAGCTGTGTGTTTCCTGTAGGAAGAGCACATCTATGTTCTTAGCTCTAATCAGCTCAGCTACCACACCTCGCTTAACTCTATCCCGTCCTCTGTTAATATTTAGACTCCCTACTCGCAAACCGTCGATTAAAAGAAGAGAGAAAAGGAAGGATAAGACAGTGAAAACTTTCCAAGAGAGAAAAAAAAACACCTTTTGTGTATCACATATATTTCAGTTTTGTACATGTAAAGAAACCTTTCCTCGCTTTTCTTTCCTGAGTTTCGTCAGAATCTTCTTCAGACGAAACCTCTTCTGCTTACTGAGCTCTTCATATCCAGCTGTTTTTCTAATTCTCATAACAGAACTAACAAACCTGTCCACATCCGAGAAGAAAAATGTTACATCCACAGACTGTCTGCCATAGGTTTCGTCAAGGAAATCATGAATCTCTTTCAATGAATATGACTGCTGATCATCTTGCGACACAATATCAGCAAACTGAGATAGGCTATCATCCTCTAACATGTCCTCATCTTCATTTCCAGCGTTTTCACAGTGTGACTCACCTGCAGGAACCTGACTCTCAGCTTCGGCTGGGTGACTGTCTCTCACTGGTTCTGTCTGTCCTTCGTCTCTGCATACATCCGCATCCTGTGCTTCAGTACCACTCAAATTACCATCATTTACAGTATTGCTGTCCTGTTCAGTTGTTACATTTCCTTCCGTACCAGGTTGCGGATCACCGGTTACGGTATCTCCTGCCGCCTGCTGCGCCGTTTGCGGGCTACTGCCCTCAGCGGCGCCGTCAGGCTGTGGCTCGCCTGTACTGCTGCCCGCTGTGGGCTCCCTGTGCGGGCAGGATGAGCGTTTGTGGCCGACATCGCCGCACTCAAAACACTTCATGCTGCCAGAACTCGCGTACAAAGTGTAGAAGCCGTGTTCGTATTTGACCTCAAATGATACTTGCGGATGTTCTGAGGAATCATTTAAATATATGAAGGCCTACCTCCGCAGGGAGTTAACATGCTGCAGTCTGGCGTCGCCACAACCCAGACGGACTGTTCTGAACCCGCCAGCAAACTTCCCGAAACGAGCCAGTTCTTTCTCAATGAGCTCGTTCGGGATAAACGGAGGTACGCCTGACACGGTAACACGTGTCGACGGCACAAACAATGGCGAGACGGCTACAAACAAATCGTCTAGCACCAGGCCCCTCTCGACCAACAGGTGGACTAAACGCTCCTCTCGGAGAAAAGCCACCACGGCTTTGTTCATCCGAGAGCCGTAGGTGATGTTCTCATAGCCGACCTGTTCTCCTGCAGCCAGGAGAACCTGTTCCACAGTGTACCGCGAGTCGACCACGACTCTAACCCCGTGTCTGATAGACAGGGGAGGCGAGCCCTCGCCGGGGAGGGACGCCATATTGCACACCACCAACCTCCCACCAGTCACTTTCCAACAACCAACGACGAAGTAAAATTAAACTTCCCTCACATTACCATGTAGAGAAGAAAAGAAAAGTGAAAGCAGTACAGAACAAGTGAATTAATCCAAAAAACACGCACAAGCTCATTCAACGCCCTCACTCACGCTGACGTACCCAACCTTCCCGCGTGCAGAGAGAGAGAGAGAGAGAGAGAGAGAGAGAGAGAGAGAGAGAGAGAGAGAGAGAGAGAGAGAGAGAGAGAGAGAGAGAGAGAGAGAGAGAGAGAGAGAGAGAGAGAGAGAGAGAGAGAGAGAGAGAGAGAGAGAGAGAGAGAGAGAGAGAGAGAGAGAGAGAGAGAGAGAGAGAGAGAGAGAGAGTGAGAGTGTATAAACCATCTGTGTGTTTTGGCCATAGGTCATTTGGCTAGCTTCACCGCCAAAACATTACACTCCATTTACTCAAATCAGGCAACTGCTACCTAGCTGTCAGCCTCACAAACACACACACACACGTGAACACATGCACACCCACACACACAAATTAAACATGCACACTATTAATAACTGCACTGTTGGGTGGAAAATTAGATTTACTGAAAAGATTATCAATGGATTTACATGTAGACCGCTCCTGTATGAAGCCCAGAAGCAGCTGAGCTCACACCAAAGATTTTCATGTCAAGGCCAACCATACTGATATGCATGAGATCTGGTGGACTAATGTGGGGGCGGGGCAATGTTCAAAAAAATGCCACAAAAGGGCACTCTTGGATGCCTCCATGGTAGATAAAACATGATAAAGTGTCTTCTACGGTGGCCCAATGTGTCAGACAGTGTGATATAGTGCCCTCTAGGGTGCCTATCCAGTGGACAAAATGTAGTAAAGTGCCCTCTAAGGTGCCTTTCCAGTGGAGAAAACATGTTAAAGTGCCCTCAAGGGTAACCTTCCAGTGGAGAAAATGTGGTTAAGTGCCTTCTAGGGTGCCTTTCCGTGGGGAAAATGTGATAAAGTACTTTCTAGGGTGCCTATCCAGTGGAGAAAATTAATGGGTACCCTTCCAGCATAGAAAACCCAACACAGTGACATACAGGCGTCCCTACATGCTGGGGAATTAGTTGGTTAAATAGTTAATCGTTCCCCATATGTTTTATTACAGAGGTGCTCTAGTTTAACTCACATAATGAAACCATTTTAATCAATGCCAGCGTTTGCAAATGTTTCACCATAAATGCAACACGGCTTTCTGTGCACTGTTGCCCCACTGCATACAGCTGGGCCCTTTTTATTTTTTTTGCCCCTGCCCCTCAAACAGCCCAAGTCCACCACTGTATGATCCCATATACACCTAGTATTATCATGCAATCTGTGTATATGGATATGTTATCAGGATAATGAACAATTCAATCATGGGCTTTGCATTTGCATGGCTCAGGAGGTAGAGTGGTTTGTCTGATAATCAGAAGGTTGCTGGTTCGATCTCCGGCTCCTGCAGAGAGCGTATCGAAGTATCCTTGAGCAAGACACTGAACCCTTAACTGCTGATGAGCAGGTTAGTTCCTTGCATGGCAGCCTACACCATGAGTGTATGAATGGGTGAATATGAGGCATGTATTGTAAAGCACTTTGAATGGTTGTAGACTAGAAAGGCATGATATAAATGCAGTTCATTTAAATACATTCTTGTTACATGCACTGTATCAATGTTGTGATTGGATCTCACTGTTTGCGCCCACTATGCAAAGAAATTGAGTGAGTACGAAGAGGGCAAGTCTTTCTACAGTCTTTAAAAATAATGTTCAAAACAGGGGTCATATTAACAGTTTCGGAGGTATCAGCATCAGCGATCAAACTTGGCTCAATCTGAGTAAATATAGTCAAAATGTTTTCTACCCTCTGGGCAGTACTATCTCACCCAGACGAGCATGCTGTGTGGACTGCATTTACAACTGGCTGTTTCTGGCTGAGATATAACACCAGATTACCTCCAGAGGGGTCTGGCAGATCCAATCATGTGTGGATCACTATACATGCTGCATGCATTTACATCTTGCATTAATATTTGTTTTCCCTCATACATTATGGTGCTTTTGCGGGGTAATGAGTAGCTTAAGTCATTGGTTAGTTAAAAGCAACAAGAAAAATCATATTAGAAATACATTTTTTATTGGTGTAGCACTTCTAATATGCTTCATAGTCAAGGCAATCAAAAAACCAGTTCAAATCCCTGTGTTGCCTCCGGCTTGGTCTGCAGGTGAGAAGCTGGATGAGGGTGTCTGTCCTGGTCGCTGCACTAGCACCTCCTCTGGTCGGTCGGGGCGCCTGTTTGGAAGGGAGGAGGAACCGGGGGGAATAGCGGGATCCTCCCACGCGCTACGTCCCCCTGACGAAACTCCTCACTGTCAGGTGAAAAGAAGCAGCTGGCGACTCCACATGTATCGCAGGAGGCATGTGGTAGTCTGCAGCCCTCCCCAGATCGGCAGAGGGGGTGGAGCAGTGACCGGGACGGCTCGGAAGAGTGGGGTAATTGGCCGGGTATGTTGGGGAGAAAAAGACAATAAAAAAAAACAAGGAAATAAGGTTGTGTACATCAAGGGCCAACGAATAAGGTTGATATGTGTGTTGGGTAAGGGGGGAACCAACATAGTACTATCACCGGAGTATATTTACTACTAAAAAGCACATGGCAGCTAACTGTTAAAGCTGCTATGAGACAACCATGGGACATATTACATCAAGGCACAGCTGAACTTTTACCTCAGGCATCAAGAGATAAAAATACAAACGCAAGATAAAGGGGTTTTTTGTTTGTTTCCTAAGATGAAAGCAAACTTTTAAAAAGCAGTGTAGGATGCTGTCGAAAGCTGGCATTTCTTTTTATATTTCCCCCTCCGACTTTACATTTCCCCCTGACTGCAGCACACCAACCTCTTTGCTTTTCAAGTCAGACTCCGTGTTCACAAAGTCACCTCCCACTGCAAGTTATTTGCACAGCCACCCGCAGCCTGGTGTCACGGCAAACTGTGAAAAAAAAAGCCCAAATGAATTTTCCATATATCGAGTTGTCGTATTTTCTTTCCATTTCGAGTCAGCATGTTCGTTCAAGGTTGGCTGTGATGGCACAGCCATCGTCGAAAACCTGTGGCTGTTTCTCTTTATGCTTAACTCGGGCGTCACGTTGTCCTCTTGATTGCTTGGTCGTGTTTTATATTCACACCATTGCAACACACACACTATATATATATAATCGGTCCCGGCAGTCAACTATCCGTAACCTAAGGAAAGTGCAATAAACAGTATAGCTTCCTCACCAGATGGCCATTTTTATTCATGTTAGGAAGCCGAGGTGCACTCATGTTGAATTATAGCAATTCCCTAATGCTCTGACATCTATTTTCATAATGTATCTTCTGGATGGGAACAAAGCATTTACCCCTCGCAGAGAGGCAGATTGTGTGAAATGGACTCAGCCTGATCTTACTTTTTCTATCTGACATTTTTATTTCATCAGCCTTCTTGCTTGTCACTCTGTTTTTCCATCTCCCTTAATCTCTTTCACTTTCTCTCTCTCGCTTTCCCCTTATCTCCTGTCTCTCACTGTCTCTGAAGGGTTTTCTAAATATTACGTGTCTTGTGGTGGCTCTGAAATGAGTTATATAACATCTAAAGATATCCATTTTCCTCTCTTCGAGCAGAACACATGTGGATGGCATCTCTGCTATGCTGTGCTCAGCCCACATTGTGTGTGTTGACAGCTCTGCATGGACATTGTGTGTGTTGACAGTCTACCACACCACCAATACCATTTACAGTCTACATTGCTGATACCATTTTTGAGCACCAAACCCCTCAGTGTCAGTCAGCACAAATAGCAATCCATTGATTTTACTGAAAAATAACCCTCAGACGTCAAGGGTTAGCGTCGCAGTCCCTCGACGATGTGACAGAGAGAATAATTATTATATCATGACAGAGGGTCTAGTATATTTTCGCATGAAAATTGTTGAACGTCAAGTAGCTATGCTCTGATATGCGACTTTGCACCTGGTATTGAACATTAATATTGCTTTATATTCCCCGACGGGGATATTTAGTCCCTTCCATTTGCTCCAAGTGTTATCAGGCTGGCTGCAGAAGACGTGAGCCAGTAAGAGTTTGTGTTGCACAGTTGCTTCATAATAAACAGTGACAGCGGCACTTTGTGCAATTCTCTACTTTACACCGGCAAGTTGAGCACCGTCTGACTCAAACCCCGATAAAGACGTCGTAAACATCAGGTGTTAAAACCGCGTTCGTGATAACTTCCCATCTATGTCTCAAGCCATTGATGTTGTTTCAAGTTTTGGTTCAACATAATCTTCGTTATAACATATATACATAGATAAACATGAGCTGCTAATGAGGCAACATAACCCAGTGTCTGCTTCTCTCTAATGTAAAGCACTTCATACATTATTGTTTGGTTTATACCACGAGTGGAAAAGCTGAAAAAGGTTGTCAAGAAAAACTGCAACTAACCTCCCCCTTTCTCTCTTTCCCCCCTACTTTTGCCATAGCATATCTAACTACACCCCTAAGGTTGGGGAGAAGGACACCCAAAGGGCAATTCGACAGGCCTTCGATGTTTGGCAGACGGTCACACCTCTGACCTTCCAGGTAATCAAATTCAGCTCTCAAGTAATCAAGTAATTTGCAATTACAAATGAAGTGATAATTAAGTGTATTTGTAAAGCATATTGTAATTAATTCGGGGGGGGGCCCGGGAACCACCTCAGCCAGGACACGAACCTGGATGTCCCACACCACGAGGGACAACATTAACCAGTCGACTAAAGGGTCCGACCTGTTAGCCAAGGACTAGCAGTTCTATTTATCCATGTACGTTACGCTACCCCTCCCCCCCCTTCGGGAAGCGCGTCCCCTTGCATCAGCATACATGCTCCCCCACACCTCTGTGAGGGCCGTGAGGCTTCTGATGGCCTCACGGTCTCACCATCCCACTTCTGACACCAATGTAGCGAATTCAGGGGGGCAGCCAGGTACTGCCACAGCCAGGACATGAACCCATGTCTCCCACAGCACAGGTGACTATATTAACCAGTCGACTAAAGGGTCCGACCCGTGCATGTTACAATATCTAGGATGGCGCCATTCGACTTCCGACGTACAGTGCTTGCACAAGAGCTTCCGGTCTGGTTTGTTGAGAGAAGAGATGGCTTTGTTCTACACTCGCTGTTTGCAGGACGTCCGTAAAATCACGGTCAATGATGTACATCGCATTGTGAGTGCTTCCTCAGTAGCTCAGACGAGCAAAAAATAAATAAAAGAGGGGGGTTTGTGTTGTGCCATCTCAATCTTGCCTCTCAAATGAAATGGAAACAAATCAGACATACCTGGTGTAAAAGCCAATGTCCTCATCGGAACCTGCAAATCGCCTCAGGCTGAATTTGAACTGTAGCTGGAGCACTTTTTGTTTCCTCATTGACTCGTTTTGGGCCAGGGCATCATCCAAAGCGGCAGGATTAGAAGCCATACAATAGTCATGCTCTTGCAGGCAGCTGCTGACATCCATCTCATTATCAGAGGAGTCCAGAGCTGGCAGAGGGGCGACAGCAGGACGCCCCCGACGCTCCCACACACCTAGCGTGGGTGCAGGTTTGGAGTACTCATTCCATGTAGAGTTGCCAACTGTTCCTTAAAATAAGGAATCGTTCCTTATTATATATAAAATATATATATAAATAATATACATATACGTGTGTGTTTGTGTGTGTACAGTGTAAGGCACATTATATTTGTTATGCCCGCGCTGCCCCGTTCATCCAACCCCCGTCCCTGTCCCCTGTTCCTTATTTCCATTTCAAGGAGTTGGCAACCCTAATTCCATGCAAAGAGTGTGGGGACAGCTCCTTTCTTGAGCCTCCTTCACACACCTGTTGCTGGCACAGCGAAATCACCCAGTTCAAAATGCCGACTACACACAAATGCATCCCTCCGAATCTTCGCTAGCCACTTAGCTCTTCCCTCGCAGTTACTAGGGGGTGAATGGAAACTTAAAAGAGAATTATAGTACGCCGAATTCACACATTGTGGCGCACAACAGTGCTCAGTGGAACCTGATTCACGGCATCGATACTTGAATGCCCCTTTTTGCCCTGATTGATTCATTGATTTTTCGGATGAAATTAAAATTTCGGGCGGATAAGTTAGCAGCTAACTAATGATTCAGTAGGATGTAAGCATCCGGTTGTACCAGAAGTTCTTATGCAAACAGACACACCCGGAAGTTCCACAGCGTGACATTAATGCACCAAGCCTATTGCCTTCACAGTAAGCCCTAGGTATGATCCCAGTCATTCTGTGTAGAGTTTGCACATTTTGGTCTTGCTTTGGTATCCTCTGGATACTCCTATTTCTTCACAATCAAAGGGCATTTGTGTCACTCTAAATTGCCCATTAAATTTGCTGCGAGGCGTTTTATGTTTTTTGTTGCGCATCCTTATGGACAAAAGCAGCAGTATTTCCCTGTAGAACAATTTCATTTCACATCAGCGTTGCCTCTTGTCATAAAGATGGACATTCACATTCTGGTAGCCTGTGCTTTTGTTTTGAAGAGAAGAATAACAGATGAAGTGATGTTTTGAACAAAACAGGAGTTTGCAAGATATGCAGCAACGGGGTACTGTATCTCTGACTGTGACTGTATCCCTTCTGAGTGCAGTAATTCATTTCATCTGATTTCGTAGGGAAGCCATCCTGTAAAAAAAAATCATTTGGAATATACCTCTATCTAATCTTCTCACTGATTGGTCATATTTTCTTGTGTTTCTCATATAGACACACCACAATTAAAATAAGACTGATTACTAATCAGTGAAAAACTCCTTGTAGCAGCATTAATTTGAGTGACATGTCAGTGATTGTGTAGTCCCTGTAATGAACTTGCGGTCTATCACCGCAGTCATGCCATCTACACTTCAGGAAAACTTGGCCACGACATCTGCATCTATACGGTAGGCTGTTTTTCACACAACTGTATGATGTGAAAGGAATTCTGTTTGCAGGTTCAAGCAAATTATTTTAAAATCAAGAAAACAGATGTTCTGTTTGATACTTTCCATCACTGGCTCTGTGATGGCCTGGCGGCCTGTCCAGCGTGTCCCCCTGCCTGCCGCCCAATGACTGCTGGGATAGGCTCCAGCATCCCCGCAACCTTGAGAAGCAGGATAAGCGGTTTGGATAATGGAAGGATGGATGGAAAACTGGCTTCTGTAACATCAATAATAACATCATAACATCATAATCTGGTCAGGTCTAATTCACCTAAAACATCCTATCTGCCCCCTAAAAAGTGTTAAATGTTAACAATGTCCATAATATCCCTATTTAAAAAAAAAATCTATGAAGTGATATAAAAATATTTTCACCACATGCCACTAGATTCTTTAAGACCTGCTTCCCAGGTGTTAATGACATTAATTTCATGTTATTTTACTGTAGCAATTTGGAACTATGGGATGCCAAAATCCTGCAAAAGACCATTCACTCATGTACATGCTGTATTTTAAAGGTCCATAAAATAAGCAAATCAAATTGTTATCAGCAAACTCCACTATATTCTTGAAGACCAGGTCCCCACTTATCCCTGTCATGAATTTCATGCCTTTTTACTGTACCAATTCAGAATTATGGGAGGCCAAATTCCTCCTAAATGCCCTTTCACTGAAATACTTTTTAAAAGTCCATAAAAGAATAATATCAAATTGTTACCAGCAAACTCCACTGCAATGTTGAAGACCCTGTCATGAATTTCATGCTTTTCTACTGTACCAATCTGGAATTTAAGTATTGGCACATGTTGAAAGGAATGGGCATGTCGGGGGATTTTGGCATCCAATAATTCCAAATTGGTACATAAAAAAGCATGAAAGTCATGCCATGAACACCTGGGGACCTGTTTTTCAAGAATGCAGTGGAGTTTACTGTTAATTTTATTTGCTAAAGCAACATGTTCGCAATTGATTGGTCATTTTAAAGGAATTTGGAATCCCATAATTCCAAATTGCCCCAGTAAAAAAGCATGAAGTTCATTATTGGAGTAAATAAGAAGCTGGTCTTCAAGAATAAAGTGGAATTTGCTGATAACAATTTGATATCATAATTTTATTGGGTTTTAAATAGCACCATGGATACAATTGAATCGCCGTTTTTGAAGATTTTGGCATCCCATAATTCCAAATTGGTACAATAAAAAAGCATGAAATTCATGACAGCAGTACCTTGGGACCTGGTCTTCAAGAATGTAGTAGAGTATCCTGAAAACAACTTGATATAATTATTTCATGGACATTTAATCGTACCATGTACACAACTGAATAGTCATTTTAAAGGATTTTGTTATCCCGTAATTCCAATTTGCCACAGTAAAAAATCATGAAAGTCATGCCGTGAACACCTCGGAAGCTGGCCTTTACGAATAAACTGAAGTTTGCTGATAACATCCATCCATCCATCCATTATCCAAGCCGCTTATCCTGCCCTCAGGGTCGCGGGGATGCTGGAGCCTATCCCAGCAGTCATTGGGTGGCAGGCAGAGAGGCACCCTGGACAGGCCGCCAGGCCATCACAGGGCCTGATAACAATTTGATGTAATTATTTCATGGGCTTTTAAATAGCAGCATGTATGCAATTGAATTGTCATTTGAGAGGATTTTAGCATCCCATAATTCCAAATTGGTACAGCAAAAAAGAATGAAACTCATGTGAGCAGTACCTTGGGACCTGGTCTTCAAGAATGTAGTGGAGTTTGCTGAAAACAATTTGATTTGCTTATATAATGTAATTGAATTGACTTCATTATCTATGCATCTGGTTGTGTGTGTGTGTGTGTGTGTGTCCACGGCTAATCTCGCAAACTACTGGACCTACCAGCCTAATTTTTTTTGCGCAGTTATGACTGTATGGTGAAGAACCTCTCATGGTTGTGATGATTCAAAACCTTCGAGAAACATTTGCGCTCGATGCTCCCTCTCTCCGTTCACTCTCCAGCTCGCTCGACCACACTACACTGTCATTGCCCGAGCTAAGTCAACCGTGCGCATGTGTGACTCACATCTACGGTTGATTGTGCAGTGACAGTGTAAACGAGAAGTTGATGGTATTTTGCAAGTCAGCAAATCAATCACTGCTGATCTCAGCACACTGGAGGAACACTGGATGAACCAAAAATAATAAACCCTGTCTTATTTTCCAAGGGCTGGGGTTAGGGTTAGACCAGAATGGTCGCAGAGCAAACCTTTTCTTTTGGAAAGTGCAAATTCATATTGGACTTGGTAGCATTCGTGCGATGGTCCACCTTGGAGGCTGCACATCCACAGACTGACGTGCAAAACGTTTTTATTAGATGGATTTTTTGATTGAGCGCTGCATATTAAAACTATTTTTTCCATATTTCCCATTCAATCAACTTGGGCGCTGTGCAAAAGTCTTAAAATGGCAGGAAAAACACTGTTTTTGCTGTCTGTGTGTGCGTGTATCTGTCCGCTGCTATAGTCCATGGGCCAGACGATATTTCGGTACACTCAAGGTGGCAAAACTTACTTATAATTTTTGAAAGGATCCATGTCTGTAGATGATATTTTGGTATGATAACCATTCCTGAGTGGCAGCTGTATCACAGTTATCAGCTCATGAAGTTAACCACCCGCTAAACTAAATTGCATTTTAGACGCTGGTGCATATCCTGGTTTAGCCTCATGGTCAGGACATTTTTCAATGTTCTATAATATTGTCTTTGGTATCATTTTAAAGGGGACCTTCTTAGCTTTCATTCAAGCCCTGTTGTGGATATTTCTCACAAATATAGAGGTCACTTGAGCTCTTCAACCCGTCAATAACACACATCTTTCTGCAATTTTCGCCTAAACTATATACTTTCTTTTAGCCCTGTGGCATCTAGGAATATCAGGGACACAAAACACAAAAACTGGAATACTCACAGGACTGTAAAGATTCAGGAAATGTATAATATACCCATACTATTTCATTGTGTGAGGTGATTGTGAGCCTTAAATGAGAACTAGACCAAAGCCAGTTAGGTCACAAACTGGTCTCTACATTTGTTTAAATACACAATCAAAATACATGATAAAAAGGAATACCATAGTGAGGTAATGAACTATTTTAATATTTTAAACAACATTGACATTTACATATACTTAGTCAATGATACATGTAATCCCATATCATTAGTGGGTATATGTAATGGTAATGGGTAGGGTAATGGGTATATGTGAATATGGTTACATTATTGTTATCAAGCTCTGGGTAACCAAGTCCAGAATCAACATCCTGTGCATCAATAGACTACTACCACAGTAATACCATCACAATCATCACACTGTCATTCATCAAGCTGCTCATTTCTCTCATCATCTGACTCCCCAAGTTCAAAGTCCAGTTCTGGACCATCCTGCTGTTTTTGGTTACTGCAGGTCTGTAACCTGCACATGTCTGTGCATGGAAGTCCATTTGACAGGCACATGCAGCTTGGGATTTTGCATGAATGCACACACTTGCATGTTAGCATTTCCAAGACCACATCTGGTGCAGGTGGGGAGCGCGTCCAGTAAATGGCCAGCTTGCCTTCATCGTCTGTCCATCCATACTCAGTAGGGCTTGGCACCACAGGGTTAGCCTGCAGACAGCACTTCCATATTGCTGCCTGATAGTTGGCTCGTTGAACATGCATAAAGAGACAGTCTCTACATGGTGGCAGCTGGCTGGACTCAACCTCTCCCCTTTTGGTGCAGAAGAGCTGGTAACGCAGTTTGTTCATCTCAGCAGCGCTGCTATTAGCAACATACATCCGACAGGTGAACTGCTCAATTTTCTGGAACAGCTCATCACTCACATTCCATGTCTGTCCCAGTTGACTAAAAGTCTCTTGGCAGGAAGTGTGCTTTCTCACTATCTTCAGGGCATTCAGCTTCCCTCGACCAGCGAATGCACTGACAGTGTCGCAGCCTGTGAAGGCATGTAAGCCAATTAGGCTGTCACAGATGCTGTCTCCAAGTGAACTTGCCAGTTTGGTGATGTCGACAAACCGTGTGCGGTTCTGAGTCCCACACTTCTGGTAGATGGGACAGGTGATGTCCTTCTGGAAGCCAAGACAAAGCACCATGACATCAGTGTCCTCAGCTGTGATGATAACTGACTTTGAGCCCGCATTTGCTGCATGCAATGCATGCAGGTGCAGACGGGTGTCAGCTTCTTCATGTGTGGAGTGCAGTTCTGCTGCTTCCTCACACCCATCTTCTGTCAACTTGTAGCAGGTTTCCTCACAGGTCATGTACACTGCTCAAAAAAATAAAGGGAACACCTAAAAACACAATATAGACCTCGATGAATGAAATATTTCAGCTGAAAATCTTTATTTATTAGATAGAGGAATGTGTTTAGAGCAAAATAACCTAAGAATGATCAATGGAAATCAAAATCATTAGCCCATTAAGGTCTGGATTCAGAATCATACTCAAAATCAAAGTGGAAAATGAGAACATAGGCTGATTCAACTTCTGTGGAAATTCTTCAAGACGATTCAAAATGAGGCTCAGTAGTGTGTGTGGCTTCCACGTGCCTGTATGCACTCCCTACAACGTCTGGGCATGCTCCTGATGAGACGACGGATGGTCTCCTGAGGGATCTCCTCCCAGACCTGGATCAGGGCATCGGTCAACTCCTGGACAGTCTGTGGTGCGACATCGCGTTGGCGGATGATACGAGACATTATGTCCCAGAGGTGCTCGATTGGATTCAGGTCTGGGGAACGTGCAGGCCAGTCCATAGCATCAATGCCCTCGACATACAGGAACTGCTGACTCACTCTGGCCACATGAGGACGAGCATTGTCATGCATGAGCAGGAACCCAGGGCCCACTGCACCAGCATATGGTCTGACAATGGGTCTGAGGATCTCATCCCGGTACCTAATGGCAGTCATGGTACCTCTGGCTAGCACGTAGAGGTCTGTGCGGCCCTCCAAGGATATGCCTCCCCAGACCATCACTGATCCACCGCCAAACCGGTCATGCTGGAGGATGTTGCAGGCAGCAGAACGTTCTCCACAGCGTCTCCAGACTCTCACGTCTGTCACGTGTGTTCAGTGTGAACCTGCTCTCATCTGTGAAGAGCACAGGGCGCCAATGGCGAATCTGCCAACTAAGATGTTCTCTGGCAAAGGTCAATCGGGCTGCACGGTGTTGGGCTGTGAGCACAGGCCCCAATTGTGGACGTCGGGCCCTCATACCATCCTCATGCATTCTGTTTCTCACTGTTTGAGCAGAAACCTGCACATTAGTGGCCTGTTGAAGGTCGTTTTGTAGGGCTCCGGCAGTGCTCCTCCTGTTCCTCCTTGCACAAAGGACCAGATAGCGGTCCTGCTGCGGGGTTGTTGTCCTCCTGCGGCCCCCTCCACATCTCCTGGTGTACTGGCCTGTCTCCTGGTACCTCCTCCATGCTCTGGACACTGTGCTGGGAGACACATCAAATCTTCTTGCCACAGCACGCATTGATGTGCCATCCTGGATGAGCTGCACTACCTGAGCAACTTCTGTAGGTTGCAGATCCCGCCTCATGCCACCTTTAGTGGTGAGGGCACTAGCAAAATGAAAAACTAACCAAAGATCGGCCAGAAAAGATGAGGACAGGCAAATGGTCTGTGGCCACCACCTGCAAATCCATTCCTTTTATAGGGGTTGTCTTGCAAATTGTCTAATTTCCACCAGGTGGAAATTAGACAATTTACCAACAGGTGAAATTGATTCACAAATCAGTGTTGCTTCCTAACTGGACAGGTTGATATCTCAAAAGTGTGATTGACTTGGAGCTACATTGCATTGCTTATGTGTTCCCTTTATTTTTTTGAGCAGTGTACAACACCTTGCCATGCAGCATAGCTCTGTATCGTGGCAGTTTCCACTCTTCCACCAGAAACTTGATGAGACTGGTCTTGTTGGAGGAACTGCACAGAAATCTTCTCCACTGCTGGACGTGGTGTCCCCCTGCAAGATTCTTGTACTGGAGAGTGATGTCTCCACCCCGGTTCAGTCGTTCAGCATCTTTGATCGAAGTCTGGTGATAGACATCAAAAACAACATCAATCCTCCCACTCTGTGCTCCCTCATGGAGGACCTGGGTCAAGGCTGACTCTGCCACCTGTGCAAAGGTTTTGTTGTTGCCATTAATTTTTTGGACCAGGCTCATCCCATCAATGATGGAAGTAGATTGGATTGGGATGTCTTCTGCAGGAGATACATTCTTTTCAAGCTCTCTGGCAAGTGCAGCCTTGTTTGTTTTTCGTAAGGACCCATCAGCATTTGCCAGTGCCCATGGTAGTGGGCCCAATGGGTAGGCAAGGACATCCTTCAGATTCACCTTCCTGCTTTCAGCCACCAGGATCATGTGACTGAAAAAGGTTTCTATCTGCCTTCAGAACCACATCCTGTGCTTTCTTTCCATGAGCTTGTTTTGTGCTGACATTGGAGAATGTTTTCAGACTTTGCTTGGTCATCTTGTCGTGGAATTTCACAGGTGGTGGGTCTGCATCTAACCTTGTTTGCTGGAATGCTTGGTAGGCCTCTTCTCCTTTCTCAAGAGCTCTCAAGAGATCTATGGTCACATCAGGTGGAGCCATGTTGCCAGTGGAGAGGCTAACCAAATCAATCTCATCAGGGGACATAGGATTGAGCCAGTTATTCTCCATAAGGTCCATGAGAGACTGGACATCTGCTTCATCTCTCTTGATCCTTGGACTCTGTAGATCTGGATGAGACCATTTGCACCTGCCTTGACCTGTCAGGTCTCTCAGCTGTCTGAGGTACATGCTTCTATACTCAGCTGTGAGATAATATTTGGTCACAGCTCCTGGCTTCAAGCTGAATCCCTTTGTCCCTCCAGCTGTTTGGGTGTCTTTGTTCACCGTTTCTTCTATAGCTTGGTCAACAGGGATTCAGCCAAAGGGATTGGTGGAGCCCAGTTGGACTGAGAAGCCTCCTTCCATGAATTCTGTGTACACATCTGGGTGTGTGATGGGCAGCTCAGACATCTGGGCGTAGTAGTAGGGGAGGTAGCGTGCATAATTCATCCTGTCATAAGCAAAGCACCATGGGATCATTGCTCGAATGCTAGCCAAGTGTAGCATCCAGTCTCCCTCTCTGGATGCTCGGATGAGCCCCAACAAGATTTCAACCATGTCCAAATAGGACATCCAGAAGTTCGAGAGGCTGCCGTTTCCACCTCTAAGGAACTCATGGTAGACTTCAAATAGATCCATGATGCGTGTACAAGAGCTGTTCTCGAGGACCTCCTTCAAAGCATGTTGTGAGACTTCTTTCCCAAGGCTGTCAATGGTCTTCAGTGTCTCATTCAGGTGAACCATGTCATTCCTGTGAGTTTCTTCCAACCAGGACAGGAAACCATTCAAGGTCAGTCGCATGAGAGCCTCATACAGGAGCTTGTGTAGTCGCACTGCCCTGTTGTACTTGCGGCCATCCATAACACCAGCAATTGAGCCTTCTGCAATCATGCCAGACTCAATGCAGAGGTCTTTGAGTCCAGCATCTTGGAAACGCTTTCCTATTATTGCCAGCAGTGTGCAGATGGTGTGGAATACCCCAAGCCTAACGATGATATCATGGAACTTGTCATGGTGTTTCCATGTGATCTCGACAGCCTTCGCATACAGGGCTTGGTCAAAGACACAGACAATCTTCCTCAGGCCTAAGCACTGCATGATGCTCAGTGACTGGTTAAGCACCTCGTTGACAGTAGACATTTGTGTCGCTGGAGCATCGATGGTAGGCAGATAGCCTATATTGTCGGGGATGACCGTCATCTCTCCTCGAGTCAGGATGTTGAAGCCTGTCCAGCTGCTGACTGACTGTTCTTCTTGTTGTGACATGCGTGCTAGGACCCAAAGAAGGTTTTTCTCTCTGGCAAGCTTAGTATTGGCTGCAGTATCGGCATCTGACGTTTTGCTTTGTGGTGGCCCTACCCGTTGTCCAGCATTGTAAGTTGGTAACATTGGTGGGGGTCCATCAATGCTTCTCTTCTTTGTTTTGGGAACAGTGGGCATGGGTTGGACAGGAAGTGGGTTGACTGGCTTTGCTTGCACAGCAATCCCATTGACTCTGTGAGATGTTCCCTCACCACTGACAGTTTCTTCAAGACGGTCGATATTGTCCCAGGCTAAAGTTGTGAATATGCCAGGATGGATGTTTGCTGGAAGGGCAATGCCACTCCCTGATGATGAGAGTTTCTGGAGACACAGGGCAGTGTTGATCTCTTCCATCTGTGAATAGGACACACTGTGACCAAGTCGGTTGAGGATGTTTATCAACTCTACATTTCCTGTCAACGATTTGACACTGAATGGCAGAACAATGTGCTTGGAAGGCTTGGTATTTCCACATGTCACTGCATATACTATGTCATGGCCAAATGACTGCAGAAGGCACTGCACTCTCTGGGATGCATGATCAGGATCATTTGAGCCTGTGAGTAGAGAGTACAGGAAGATAATGAGCGACTCTGGAATGGTAGGACATTCTGCTTCTGGTTTGACTTCAGGCGGCCAGGTTTGAGGAACATCTTGACTTTTAATGTCTGCTCTCAATTTGATGGCTGCTTTGGCTATAACATCTTGTGCACTGACACTTTTCAGGGTCTGCAGCTCCCTTTTGAGAGACTGATTTTCTTTGGCAAGTTCCCTCATGGACAAGTTATCGGGATAGAGGAGGAATTTTCCTTTCTCATCAGGGAATATCTGCAAGGCTCCAGCAAACTCACTCTCCAGGTTTCGCCTTATGTGCTTCTTGGTTGATTCCTTGACTTGGGCAATGCCTTGGAAGTTCATTGAAGCTACCAGTCTAGAAGAGAGATCAGTCATTGTCATCACTTGAGGATTGCCAAAAAGCTCCATCCTGATGAAGAGGAACAGCTCATTGTATGCCTTATTCACAGCAGCTTCATACTGGGCTGCAGCATCATCATCTTCATTGCTGGCAACCTCTCCTTTGGAAACCTCTTCTTTGGTGTAAAGTCTATAGCATGACCTGTGGTAGTGCCCTTCAGCTGCTACAAGGTCTCTACTCACAATGGCAAGGATTCTGCTGTCCCTTTTCTTTGTGGCTGCACTCCTGATCTTTGCATCAGCTCGCAGTTCTCGACACTGCACCAGTACTTCTCTCGTATTCTGTCTCTTGGAATATTTGCTGTTTTTCTGACAAAATATGCACTCTGCATCATAAGTCCTAGATGTACTTGGAGCATGTCGAGCTACTCTCTTAGATTGTTTCTCTTCAGCAGAGACACAACTTTTCTTTTCTTTTGCAAGGAGGCCATCAAGAATTTGCTTCATAGTGAAGATACTGCGACACTTTCTGTGGTAGTAGATTGCTGGAATCTGTCCCTCAGGAATGTCTTTTGCCAGTTTCAAAACTGGTGCATGATTTCGTATCTGAGCTGCCCTGAGCAGAGTTCTCCATGAGTCGACACTTTGTAGTGAAACCAGCTTATCTGTATCATCAGAACAGTGGATAATGCACTCCACCCGTGGGCGCTTTGGTATTGGGTAAAAACTTGCTTGTTCACCAGTGGCCATATTCAGTCAGTTTTCACCTGCCACATACAAACAAATACTTGTAACTTAGGTGTATGAACACTACTAAAACAAAGTTTACTTTGCTTCACCAGCGTCATATTACCATTATTTATCTTACATAGCCACAAATAGATACATTACCTAGTTGCTATGCAACAGCTGTATTTTGTCCACATGAGGCCGCTAAAATCAACACAAGATGAAAGTTCCTCGTAGCCACTTTAACTAATCATATTAACATATACATTAAAAGAACATGCTAACATTATGGGAAATTAGCTTACAATCTTCTCCAGAGTGAGACAAGAAGATAGATAACAGTTTCCTCTATATGTGTTTAGTAGAAAGCTATCTGGCTGCACGTTAGCCTAGCTTAGCACAATGAATGGAAGTACACAGTACTGGTTATCCTTGGTTGTTGGCCAACTAAGAACTGTCCCAGAGTTTAAGCTAGGCTAATCAGTACCAGGGGTGTTGAAATGCTATATTTGTAAAAATCTGGGCAAATACACAATCGTGAGAGGCACAGAAACAGGTTTCCTGAAAGAAAAATGAAATAGCTGCTCATTTGGAAAGGTTATCATGTATTATTTTACTTCTGTTAGTGTACCAAATAAAATGGCACCAGTGAAGTTGTGTCACCTTGGGTGATATCGATATCTGGTCTGACCCATGGACTAACTGGCTTTGGTCTAGTTAGTTTCTTAGTAATAATGCCCTTCTAATTTAAGGTTCACAATCACCTCACACAATGAAATAGTATGGGTATATTATACATTTCCTGAATCTTTACAGTCCTGTGAGTATTCCAGTTTTTGTGTTTTGTGTCCCTGATATTCCTAGATGCCACAGGGCTAAAAGAAAGTATATAGTTTAGGCGAAAATTGCAGAAAGATGTGTGTTATTGACGGGTTGAAGAGCTCAAGTGACCTCTATATTTGTGAGAAATATCCACAACAGGGCTTGAATGAAAGCTAAGAAGGTCCCCTTTAAAATGATACCAAAGACAATATTATAGAACATTGAAAAATGTCCTGACCATGAGGCTAAACCAGGATATGCACCAGCGTCTAAAATGCAATTTAGTTTAGCGGGTGGTTAACTTCATGAGCTGATAACTGTGATACAGCTGCCACTCAGGAATGGTTATCATACCAAAATATCATCTACAGACATGGATCCTTTCAAAAATTATAAGTAAGTTTTGCCACCTTGAGTGTACCGAAATAGGACATTTTGGGCTCTGGCCCATGGACTACTACTCTCGCTGGGCCTGTCAGCCTGATAATGTTTGTGCACAGTTATGACTGTATGATCAAGGACCTGTCCTGGTTGCAGTGATTCAAAATCTTTGAAAAACCTGTTTTATACTGCAGTTGAGTGCTAACTCCTCAGCTGGTTTTTCACCCAAGTCTGGACACTGGAGAAGGGGAGAGCAGCCTGGCAGAGATCTGCACTCTTCTAGTTGGCAATAAAATGTTGACAAACAGTAGGTTTGATCATAGCTCTTGTAAGTTTTAGTTAGAAGCCAGACCTAGCCAAGCCATAGTTATGAAAAGTTATTAGCCCTTCCAGGAACTAATTTTGAAAGTAAACAGTAAAATGGTCCTGTGATGACTTAAATAGGGGACAGTGAGTTTATGATAGTGCACTATACCGAACAGTACTGGTCTAAACTCTACAATATTCTTCTGTCTCCTCAGGAGGTGCCATACTCGGACATCAAGAATGAGGGCAAGGAGGCTGACATCATGATCTTCTTTGCGTCTGGCTTTCACGGTGACAGCTCTCCATTTGATGGCGAAGGGGGCTTCCTGGCCCACGCTTACTTTCCTGGCCCTGGCATCGGAGGGGACACACACTTCGACTCAGATGAGCCTTGGACGCTGGGCAACGCTAACCACGATGGTGCGACACTTTTACTACTGTTTAAAACGTTATGTTAACATTTTGAAATTCGCTGGTTTTTTTTTTTTATTCCATGCTGGTGAATGTCATGTAATTGGAAGAGAGCTTTAATATATTCATCCTTTTTCCTGTCACTTAAGCTAAAGGCTTCCACCAAACAAGCAATCATTCCACCACTTTCAACAGATACTATTTCCTTTCCTAGTACTTCTCTATCTGATATCATCATTGTAGCGGCAGCTCAGCTCCGGTATCAGGGCACCAGATCCTAACTATGCACTCTTTCATTCTAATGTGATGTGATTAGACAATAGGCTCTACTGTTGCACAAATTGCACTGGGTGAAAATCTCAAATTCCAGGCCTGTGGATGAATTTGACTGATCATACTGTGCACAATTAATGGCGATTTTGCAGCAAATGCTGTTTACATTTACAGTTCTGAAGAACTGCAAATAACAAACTTGCACCCTCTGGGGCATCACGGGTAATACTTTCTTAGTGTATGAATTTGCTATAAAATAAAGGTTCAAATTGCCCAGGCCACACTGCCTACCTGAGCAGTGCATGTGCACTGCGGAAACTCTTGCTTTGCATTTGGGTGCCCATGGTAAAAGGTTAGAGCAGCCACACAGCCCGCGTGGCTCAGGTGCAATTCAAGCCACGCTGCAGCCATGCAGCTCTAGAGAATAGACCTGGTGCTTATTTTCTCTGCATGAGGCGCATGGTTCAGCAAAAAATAGACAGTGAAAATGATCTGTTGATAGTCATATTGACATCATACCAGCGACATTACATCACATAACTGACACCTTTCACTATAGTTTCAATATCTGTATCTGTAGAATATGTCACAGACATGAAAAATATATCCCCCCCCCTTTTTCTCCCCAATTGTACCTGGCCATTCACCCTGCTCTCTGAGCCATCCCAGTTGCTGCTCTACCTCCTCTGCCAATCCGGGAAGGGCTGCAGGCTACCACATGCCTCCTCCGATACATGTGGAGTTGCCAGCCGCTTCTTTTCACCTGACAGTGAGGAGTTTTGCCAGGGGGACATAGCGTGTGAGAGGATCACGCTATTCCCCCTAGTCCCCCCCCCCCAAACAGGCGCCTCGACCGACCAGATGAGGCGCTAGTGCAGCAGCCAGGACACACACCCACACCCGGCTTCCCACCTGCAGACACAGCCAATTTTGTCTGTAGGGATGCCCGACCAAACTGGAGGTAACACGAGGATTCGAACCGGCAATCCCCATGTTGGTTGGCAACAGAATAGACCGCCATACTACCCAGATGCCCTAAATATTTTTTAACCATTTTAGCAATTACATGTTAGGAGAAAATGGAGGCTGCATGTGCACTACATAGTCATAGCAGAAACCCCATGTAGGCTATATGGTAATAAATTAGCAGAATATTAGGGGTCGTGTCTGAAAGGAATTGAAACATTGGATTATATTGATGGCCATTGTCAAATGCAAGCCCAGTGTAGAACGACAGGGCTGCAGCAGCAGCAGCAGCCATGTTGTCAGGCAGAGGTAAGCAGTAAGGACCAGGCCTTAAGATGAACAATACCAAATGTCACCATTCCTGTCTGGAATATCCCTTTTGATGTCTGCTAAATTCCTGGAACATTCATATAAACTGCTGTTATTGTGTGGCAGTGTCCTCGCCGACCCAATTCAACCCTTGAATTTACTCTCTGAGATCAGGGTTTCTTCGGGTAAGCTTTGAGCCACAACAGAAACGTGAAGTTTAGCCCAGGTTTTCCAGGCTTGAGCTAGTTTGACCAACCATCACAAGAATTTCATTTTGGGGTTGGTTTTATTTTTTTCCCCACACCAAAGTTTTCTGTCAGTGTATTGTCCCTAAAAAGAATGAAACATAGGTCTCTATTCCTTGTAATTATGCTTTACCACTCAGACCACTGAAATAAACAGCCTTTCAGTGTAGGTCACAATTTGAGGGAACAAAAGTTCACAGAGCTGAGCACCATTTGAAAGCAACAATGGTACCTAACAATTGCAACAATTCTTTCAACATGATTATTTGCATAAGGCTAAGCACTTTAAGTGTATCTACGTGCATTATGGATCATAATCACAAGACCCGTCCTTTGCAAAATTGACCTTTTTCTGGATCCATGATTTAAAATGGCCGTCAGAAATGTTGGTCCAGAATATTAGAATGAAACCCCTAGATTGTAGGTGGAGGGAAATCTTTGATATCGATCATGTGTGCTCCAACCATTCAGTCATTGGCTGAAAAATTGAGGGGCAAAAATCACATCCATGGCTGTTTTCTTTTTCCTTCTATCTCAGTTTGATAAATGACCCATGCCAAAATACTCTCACCATGAAAAATGAATGTGCCGAGAGGGAGACAGACAAAGAGGCAAAGAGGGAGACAGGGAGAGAGAGAGATTTAAAGAGAAGGAAATCTAGTTTGAGAGATTAGCAGAATAGGGAATTAGCTTTGACAGAGCAGCTCAAAATTTAAGCAATTCCATTTAAATACCTCACTCTCTCTCTCTCTCTCTCTCTCTCTCAAACACACACACACACACACACACACACACACACACACACACAGTGGGTATAGATGGATGACTCCCTGATCTGTGATCTGTACCCTATCTGTATTGATTCATTAATCGGCAGAATGGCCTCTACTGGTGATTAGACAACTGGTGTGTGTGTTTTCTCTGATGCTTGTAGGTGCATGAGAGTGCATACTTACCAGTGTTTGTCCATCTCCTAAATCCCTACACACACGCGCACACACGCGCACACACACACACACACACACAGTAATTGAAAGATTAGAGACAAGATAGCCAGGCGGCAAAGTTCTCCAAAGCCAGTGAAACTAATTCGGGGTATCAGCTTCAGAAGGGCAGTGCGAGGACAAAAAGGCCATACGACCATGGCTTCAAAAGGGCTTTTTTTTTAATAGTTGAGAGGCAGTCTCTGCTATGAACCTATCCATATCCACACCAGGAATGCCATGTTAAATTGTTTTAATGCCTTATCATATCCGCTGCTGCAAGACTAATTTAAATAAATGCAAGAAGCGTCTTTTTCACAGCACTAACCTACAAATTACTTTAAAAATATTATCATGATCTCCATAAAGCAAGTCCTCAGATAGCCTCTATGAATTTTCCTCCTCCATTCGCAAAAACACTTTTTCAATAACTTTTTCATTTTTTTTCCACAACCTGAACACATCTCTCCTGGGTAGGCCTGAAGGTCTAACTGTAAATGTGGTTGCCATTAGTGTCATAATGGTGTGTGTGTGTGTGTGTGGGGGGGGTAATTAAAGACAACTCTCCAATCCTAATCACAAGGTTGTGCAGACACTGTGAAAGAGACTAATGTGTGAGCTTCATTTGTATCATTTGTGTGCTCGCAGCACAGACTATTTTCTCAGCGCTACTACGAGTCCGTAGGCTCGCAGAGGACACATGAGCAAATATTGGCCTGCTTTATTTGTTTTTGAGTACAGAAATGTAATGTCAGCCAGATATTTAATAAGAAAAATGTGTTCTTGAAAAATCATTAAAAAAAAACCCTAAATCCAGTTTAATTCCATGGATATTAGTGTTAGCAAATAATGTAAGTAAGGGCAACTTGAGACATTTCTGTAGCAAAATGTTTTTTCATAAAGACACAGGCAGGGGGAAACTCCAAGGGCGGTCCCGCACCTCCTTGCCCAAGGTGGTTGGAGGTTTGATTTTATGTGCAGCCTATTAAAGCTCGCTGCCATATGAATGCTTGAGCCCTGTTTGTCCCAGCATGCATTGCACTGTAACAGCGGACACTGCACCTTCAACAGAGGGTATAAATAGAAGGATCCAAACTGTAGTTACAACGCTGTACATTCAAATTCAGGTCTTGAACCTTGTCAGCGTATCTTCTTTTCTGCTTTCTGCTGTATTCTGCCTAAAAAAATGAATCTGTACAAAAAAAACTTTTTCTATATATATAGAAAAAGATTTTGTTCACAAAGTACAAAACGGACCATATTCTATCACATTGACAAGGGCGGATTTATAGGTTTAATATTTGGGTTTCAATCAATATGCTCCAATTAAACCAACTTCATCATATATTGGGAAAAAAATGCATTTGGTAATTTTCCAGTCAAATATTAGAGAAAAATGCATTTAGTACCAGCATCATCATGTATAAAAAAATGTTTTTAAATTAGTCACATGTCTTAGTGACAGAAGGATATAACATTAACAGGATAGCGACATCCCCCACTTTTTTTTCTCCCCAATTGTACCTGGCCAATCACCCCGCTGCTCCATCCCCTCTACCGATCCAGGAGGGCTGCAGACCACCTCATGTTTTTCCAATACATGTGGAGCTGCCAGCTGTTTCACCAGGGGGGGACAGTGCGAGGGACAATCACGCTATTCCTCCCGGTTCCCCCTCCCTCCTGAACAGGCACCTCGACCGACCAGAGGAGGTGCTAGTGCAGTGACCAGGACACATACCCACATCCAGCTTTCCACCCGCAGACACGGCCAATTGTGTCTGCAGCGATGCCCGACCAAGCTGGAGGTAACACGGGGATTCGACCAGGTGATCCCCGTGTTGGTAGGCAACGAAATAGACTGCTTCACTATCCGGACGCCCCCTAAGATAGCTTTGAGGATATATTGAGTTTTCAAACGATGCGGTAGAGTTGTGGCATAGCCTGAGAGGCAGGTTCCATCAGACATCATATTTATCACAGATGGGCAATGGAAACCAACACAACAGAAAGCCATTTATTGTCCCAGCGGGGTGCAGAAGCAGCCTATAAGACCAACCACAGTCCTCAATCCATGATGCCCACTGGGAACTCCCACAAGGCCGCTGTATGTGAAATGTACGCAGTGTGCTGTAATGTGATCCTTGTCTTTTTCTGTGCCACAGTAGGGTTTGAGCTGGATAAGAGAGAAAGAGATAGATAGATGCAGAGAGAGAGAGAGAGAGAGAGGAATACTCTGAGTGCATGTGTGTGCGTGCGCGTGTGCGTGCGTGTGTGTACATATGTCCCATATATCCAGAGGAAGTAGAAAAAATGGACATGAAACAGAATGAGATAGGGAGAGAGTGACAGAGCGAGAAAGAGTAAAAAAAAAGGGAATAAAGAACAAAGCAAAGAATGACAAGAAGGATAAAATGGATCAACAAAAGGAGGGAGAGCGGGTAAATGAGACCTATAATTTATTCTAACATGAGAAAAAAAGAGAGCAGAACAGAGAGAGATGTTTCTGTTTTGATTTTTTTTAAAAACAAGTTATGTACAGGATACTAATCAAATCAAAAGCCCATCCAAATAAAATTGCATCTCAGCAGGGCTTAAGATTAAACCACCATTTATTAGAGAGCAAATTACTCCATTATAGCGCCACTATATTATAAAATCATGTAAATTGTCCATGACAGTGTGTAAAATCTAACATCAACCCAAACTCTTGCCTTACAATCAATAAAGAGAGAGAGAGAGAGAGAGAGAGAGAGAGAGAGAGAGAGAGAGAGAGAGAGAGAGAGAGAGAGAGACTTTCAACAATACTCTAATAAAAATTACAATAAAATTACAACACAAAGACCAACATGGTCGGTAACATCAGATTCACAGAATCTAAATCATCTCAGGACACTCCCCAAGATCAGCTCATCATCCACAATACAGCAAAGCACATTTTTATAACACCACACACTGCAAAAACTTCCCAGATCATCCATCGATTTGAAGTAGCAAAAATCTACTTTCAAACGAGCCCTTAACATTTTTATGAACACAAAAACAGCATCATCATCCCCAGCGTCCTTCAGTCTGTTTCTTCTGCTCAGGTACAGGGCCATCTTTGCACTCCCCAGAACAAAATTAAGAAGCTGGCATTTGGCCTTGTTTTTCTGAGAGTACCTGTAGCCCAGAATGAACATGGGTTTGGAAAAGACCTCCCCAAACAACCCAAAAACATTTTCCAGAAATGTAAACAGTGGCAGCAGTCGACAACATTCCATGAAACAACGAAAGACAGTTTCACGATAAGAGCAAAATGGGCAATCATGGCTAACATCAGTATTAATAACAGAGACAAAAGCATTAACAGCCACAATACCATGTAAGACCCTCCACTGCAGGTCTGCAGTTCTTTTCCCCAATGGTGGTTTGTACAGCGCTCTCCACTCAGGACCAACACTGTCCCTCAGACCTAGGTGAGCCTTCCATGGGGTGTAAGGTTTACCATTCAATTTGTCGCTGTGCAGAACTTTAACATACATTTAGTACACTGACCTTCCATTTGGACCCAGAAAAGAAAACACAGAGGGATTCTCACTTTTTAAAAGGGGTCCTGTACAGCCCTTAAAATCTGGGGAAATGTTCATTGAGGGGAAAACATCCTTCTCATCGGGTCTAACAGAACCATTATAATGCTGGACCAACAGTGTCCGTTCACCACTTGTGAGAGCTTCTCTCCATTTGGTAAGCAGCAGAGTGATGACGCGGGTTGATCTCAGCTCTAAGCGGGAGGCAAGAAGATCTGGATTGTCCAAGTATGGGCCTGCAAGGTGAACCACATGTCCTGGAGTCACCACGTTCAACACGCAGAACCGCCTCAGCAGAGTTGGCCCCACTTGACAGACTGCACTGAAACGGAAGCCATGTATGATTGGTTCCTGGAGCAGCCAAAACAAAGAGCTGTGTTGTCTTAGTCTCTCTTTGTTTAACAAGTTCCACACCTTGAGCAGCCCACAGTAGAAGTCAGGTAGGTCCTTGATGTTAAGCTGTTTCAAGTCCATCAAAACCAAAGATCTGTCCAGTCCCAGGCCACCTAGCTGGCTCAGAATGGTGCAAGCCAGCGACCTCCACACTAACTCAACAGGACCATACAGAAACCTTTGCAGGAACTGGAAAAGGAAGGTAGCCCCCCTGCTGCTCAGGTGGAGCAGGCCCTGCCCTACTTCAACCCTCAGCAGGTACAGCATACACTGAGGCACCCAGTGCAGTTTGTCCCAGAAGAACTCGACAAGAAGAGCCTGGATCTCGGACAGCAGGCCTGGTGGGGGGGTCAACAACTGACAGGCGATGCCATAACATTGATGATATCAGGTTGTTGATGGTCCATTTAAGTTTAAGGTCCCTATTCTTATGTCCTCCATAACACAGAAACTACTACTACTACTTTCAGCTGCTCCCGTTAGGGGTCGCCACAGCGGATCATCCATTTCCATTTCTTCCTGTCTTCTGCGTCTTCCTCTGTCACACCAGCCACCTGCATGTCTTCCCTCACCACATCCATAAACCTCCTCTTTGGCCTTCCTCTTCTCCTCTTCCCTGGCAGCTCCATATTCAGCATCCTTCTCCCAATATACTCAGCATCTCTCCTCCACACATGTCCAAGCCATCTCAATCTTGCCTCTCTTGCTTTGTCTCCAAACCGTCCAACCTGAGCGGTCCCTCTAATATAATCATTCCTAATCCTGTCCTCCTTCATCACTCCCAATGAAAATCTTAGCATCTTCAACTCTGCCACCTCCAGCTCCGCCTCCTGTCTTTTCGTCAGTGCCACTGTCTCCAAACCATATAACATAGCTGGTCTCACAACCATCTTGTAAACTTTCCCTTTAACTCTTGCTGATACCCTTCTGTCGCAAATCACTCCTGACACACTTCTCCACCCACTCCAACCTGCCTGCACTCTCTTTTTCACCTCTCTACTGCACTCCCCGTTACTTTGGACAGTTGACCCCAAGTATTTAAACTCAAATGCCTTTGTCACCTCCACTCCTTGCATCCTGACCATTCCACTGTCCTCTCTCTCATTCACGCATAGGTATTCCGTCTTGCTCCTACTGACTTTCATTCCTCTTCTCTCCAGTGCATACCTCCACCTCTCCAGGCTCTCCTCAACCTGCACCCTACTCTCGCTACAGATCACAATGTCATCCGCGAACATCATCGTCCATGGAGACTCCTGCCTGATCTTGTCCATCAACCTGTCCATCACCATTGCAAACAAGAAAGGGCTAAGAGCCGATCCTTGATGTAATCCCACCTCCACCTTGAACCCATCTGTCATTCCAACCGCACACCTCACCATTGTCACACTTCCCTCATATGTATCCTGCACCACTCCTACTTACTTCTCTGCAACTCCTGACTTCCTCATACAATACCACACCTCCTCTCTCGGCACTCTGTCATAAGCTTTCTCTAAATCTACAAAGACACAATGCAACTCTTTCTGGCCTTCTCTATACTTCTCAATCAACATTCTCAAAGCAAACATCGCATCTGTGGTGCTCTTTCGTGGCATGAAACCATACTGCTGCTCACTGATCATCACCTCTCCTCTTAACCTAGCTTCTATTACTCTTTCCCAAATCTTCATGCTGTGGCTGATCAACTTTATACCTCCGTAGTTGTTACAGTTCTGCACATCGCCCTTGTTCTTGAAAATCGGTACCAGTATGCTTCTTCTCCACTCCTCAGGCATCCTCTCACTTTCCAGGATTGTGTTAAACAATCTAGTTAAAAACTCCACTGCCATCTCTCCTAAACATCTCCATGCCTCCACAGGTATGTCATCAGGACCAACTGCCTTTCCACTCTTCATCCTCTTCATAGCTGCCCTCACTTCCTCCTTGCTAATCCGCTGAACTTCCTGATTCACTATCCCTACATCATCCAACCTTCTCTCTCTCTCATTTTCTTCATTCATCAGCCCCTCAAAGTATTCCTTCCACCTTCTTAGCACACTCTCCTCACTTGTCAGCACATTTCCATCTCTATCCTTGATCGCCCTAACTTGCTGCACATCCTTTGCAGCTTGGTCCCTCTGTCTAGCCAATCGGTACAAGTCCTTTTCTCCTTCCTTAGTGTCTAATCTGTCATACAACTCACCATACGCCTTTTCCTTTGCCTTTGCCACCTCTCTCTTTGCTTTACGCTGCATCTCCTTGTACTCCTGTCTACTTTCTTCATCTCTCTGACTATCCCACTTCTTCTTTGCCAACCTTTTCCTCTGTATAATTTGCTGTACTTCCTCATTCCACCACCAAGTCTCCTTGTCTTCCTTCCTCTGTCCTGATGACACACCAAGTACCTTCCTAGCTGTCTCCCTCACTATTTCTGCAGTGGTTTTCCAGCCATCTGGCAACTCTTCACTACCACCCAGTGCCTGTCTTAACTCCTGCCTGAACTCCACACAACAGTCTTCCTTCTTCAACTTCCACCATTTGATCTTCGGCTGTGACTTCACTCGCTTCCTCTTCTTGGTCTCCAAAGTCATCCTACAGACCACCATCCGATGCTGCCTAGCTACGTTCTCCCCTATCACCACCTTGCAGTCGCCAATCCCTTTTAGATGGCGCCTTCTACATAAGATATAGTCCACCTGTGTGCACTTTCCTCCACTCTTGTACGTCACCCTGTGTTCCTCCCTCTTCTTGAAATATGTATTCACCACAGCCATTTCCATCCTTTTCGCAAAATCGACCACCATCTGTCCTTCCACATTTCTCTTCTTGACTCCATACCTTCCCATCACCCCCTCATCACCTCTGTTCCCTTCACCAACATGTCCATTGAAGTCCGCTCCAATCACCACTCTCTCCTCCTTGGGTACCCTCTCCACCATGTCGTCCAACTCACTCCAGAATTCTTCTTTTTCATCCATCTCACACCCAACTTGCGGGGCATACGCGCTGATAACATTCAGCAATAAACCTTCAATTTCCAGCTTCATACTCATCACTCTGTCTGACACTCTCTTCACCTCCAGCACGCTCTTGACATACTCTTCCTTCAGAATTACCCCTACCCCATTACTCCTCCCATTCACACCATGGTAGAAGAGTTTGAACCCACCTCCGATACTCCTGGCCTTACTCCCCTTCCACCTGGTCTCTTGCACACACAGTATGCCTA
This sequence comes from Lampris incognitus, assembly GCF_029633865.1. Taxonomy (NCBI): domain Eukaryota; kingdom Metazoa; phylum Chordata; class Actinopteri; order Lampriformes; family Lampridae; genus Lampris; species Lampris incognitus. The sequence continues at coordinate 104,544,612 of NC_079212.1, read as the reverse complement.
CCTTTCTTCTTTCCATCATGTCAGCCAGCTCTCTCCATTTACCAGTCATAGTGCCAACATTCAAAGTTCCAACTCTCACCTCCACATGCCTACCCTTCCTCCTCTCTAGCTGCCTCTGGACATGCTTTCCCCCTCTCCTTCTCCTTTGCCAACAGTAGCATAGTTTCCACCGACACCCTGCTGGTTAACAGTACCGGTGGCGGTCGTTGGTAACCCGGGCCTCGACCGATCCGGTATGTAAGTCTTATTTATGATCCGCATATTTGATTTGGCAAAGATTTTACGCCGGATGCCCTTCCTGACGCAACCCTCCCCATTTGTCCGGGCTTGGGACCGGCACTAAGGATGCACTGGCTTGTGCATCCTCAGTGGCTGGGTTCCTCCATAATACAGAAAATAAGTTGCAAAACAGATATAAGTGGACAGAAAAACAGTAAATTTAAAAACTTATTCATCATTCCCTAACTGCTTTCTGACCTTTTGAACTATTTTTTTCAAACGAAAAGATTCCTGTTCAGTGAAAGCTTTCTCCCCCAGACCACCAGGACTTCTCAGAAAAATCTTCACTGAATCAAGGAAGAGCTGCAAGTCAGGAAACACTTTGTCAACTTTTACATTTCTGGCCCCCTTAGTGTCCTGCAAGAACTTCTTAATGCTCACTAGAGAGTATCCAGTCTGTTGTTGAGTCCCCGTCTGCGAGGCAGCCAGAGACTCCACATCACTGGCTTCATCACCTTCACTCTCATCCGACTGCAGAACCCTGCTCTGACGAGAAAACTTTGTCGCTATACTAGAAGGCAGAGACACCTCATCAGGTTTCCTCTTTTTATCCTTGACCTTAGAAGGGCCTTCCTTTACCAACATCACACATTCCTCCTCCAGAGAACATTCTGCTTCAATAGTTTCAGTCTGTGTGTATGTTACATCACAGGTAGTAGTATCTGTGGGACACTTTTCAACAACCTCTACAACAGTGTTGACCTGTGTAGGGCCCGGATCAGAAGCACCTGAACCCACAGCCCCTGAACTCGCCGAACCCGCATCGTCAGCAACTGAGCCAGCAGCCCCTGCTTTAGCAGAACCCAGATCAGCAACATTCCACCAGCAGTCTCTGGGTTAGCCGAACCAGTAACAGCAGCACCTGAACCAGCAGCCAGAAACTCAGCTTCACTCTGGTTTTCTCCCTGCTGCGTTTCTCCCTGCTTTGAGCTCGGCGCCGCAGTCCCAGTTCGCTCGGGACGCTGTGCTGCCGTCTCACCCTCATTTGGCTCAGCAGTTGATTTCTCTGGACAGGAACGGATGAGATGACCCTCCATTCCGCAGCCAAAACATTTAATTGTCTCTGATGATACATACACATCGTAGTCAAAACCATCAACTCTGAACTTCAAAATCAGATTTAACTCCACTTTGTTCCTCAGATCCATAAAGACCTGCCTTCTGAAGGTAACAACTTGTTTTAAAAGTGGAGACTCGCAGCTCAGATTGATCAGTTTTATCGGTGACATTAATTTTCCGTGTCTCGCCAGTTCTCTCCGCAGCATGGCGTTGCTAATGAACGGAGGGACTTTAGACAAGATGACCTTTTTGGCCGGATTGACCAGCGGCACCACCTGAACAAAGGTGTCCTGGATCACCATGCCTTGCTTCACAACTACGTTGACCTTGTCAATACTGTCGAGAAACACGACGACTCCACTTCTCATTCTCAATGCGGACTTTACACTATCATAACCAACGACTTTTCCGATTGCTAAACCGCAGTCTTCTACCGAGCACTTGAAGTTCGGACAAAATTTAACTCCATGTCGGCGTGTGAGCTCCTCCAACCCCGCGCCGCCGACTCCGCGAGTCTGCATGACTCACAGCCAGGCCGGCCGAACCCGCTCCGCTATCAAAATACACCACCACGACAGTAAATCTGTCAAAATACAAACCCCCCAAAAAACACGAAACAACGAACATAGAAAAGTTATAAAAGAGAAAACGCCAAAAACCGAAATGCGCACTCACACTTCCGCTCCGAGACAGAGACAGAGAGAGAGAGAGAGAGAGAGAGAGAGAGAGAGAGAGAGAGAGAGAGAGAGAGAGAGGAATGAAGAGTAAAGCAAAGAAAGAAAGATGTATATATACCAAGGGAGGGAGAGAAACAGACAATATGCCTCATTCTAAAATCCTCATTTTTCAATTTATCATGATTTCATATTCTTATTTGTTCAAAACAGAGCTTGATTGTGTATTCAAAATTAGGGAAGGCACCATGGCAAGGAAACACGTGGTATCTTGCTGCTCAGAATATAGTAACATCTAATAGTTGGTCACTTACAAAGGATATGTGAGTGACCAACACACACACACACACACACACACACCATGTCACCCTATACTTGTGGGGACCTCTCATTGACTACATTCATTGCCTAGCCCTTAACCCTAACCTTAACCCTCATAACTGCATGCCTAACCTTAACCCTTACCCTAACCTTAACCTAATCCTAACCTTAATCCCAAACCCAAATCCTAACGCTAAAATAGACCCTTTTCCTCATGGGGACCCATGAAATAAAAAAACCTGGTGCATGCACACATGCACACACGCACGCACACACACACACACACACACACACATACAAGTACACATTTCTTTATACCAAGGGGAGAAGGGGCTTTAACAACATGAAACAAAAACTCTCCATCTTCATGCTTTGGCAATTTTTGTCCTAGTTTTTATGCTAGTGCGTCATGTTGAACTGATTTAAATTACACTACGGGAGCGACGGTAGCCCGTGTGGGGTAGATATCCGGTACATAGAATGGTGTTATTCCACAGGGAGACACGGAGAGGGAATGGAAAGGTGTGGTGAAAAGGAGGGAAGGACGGAGAGAGTGTATCTGCTCATTTGTGTCCACCATTTTAAATTATGCGAAATGTGAAATGCCAGAGAATTAACCAAAAATCACCACAGTAAGATACAAAGAAGAAAGAGAGAGAGAGAAGGAGAGACATATACAACAGAGACACTAGAGAGAGGAGAAAGAGTTGGATAGGGCAGGGAGAAAAAAAGATGGGGAGTGAAGGCTAGAGAGAGAGAGAGAGAGAGAGAGAGAGAGAGAGAGAGAGAGAGAGAGACAGGGTGGGCAGAGAGGAGAAGTGAGGGAGAAGGAGAAACGCACCATCCATGCTCTGGCAGCACATTTGGTGCACAAGTCAGCTGCCAGCCACCGAGGCTGTGATCTTCAAACAGAATAGCCTGTGGAGAGGGGGGGGATGTAATTACGGCCTGTAATTAGGTTCAAGCCAATTACCATGGTGATGAAATGTATTAACGTGAGCTCCGCATTCAGTGCGTAAGAAGTTATTAAATGTCTGACAGCTGCTCAGAATCGCAGCTCTTGATTAAGGCACTGACCCTGGTTTAAACAAACCCCACAGGCATGTCGAGAGACAACACTTCTCTTCAGCTTCACGTTTTTTGTTGTCTTTATTTTTTTGTCCTAAGTCTCTTTTATTCTTCTTCTTCACCCTATTCGCTGTCTTCTCCCTATGGCTTTTTTCCCTTCTCCCACCGCTTCATCCCTTCATCGTCTTCAGTAGCTGTTTTAGGGTGGTAGTGGTAGTGGTTGTATGGATGCTGAATATGGAGCTGCCAGGGAAGAGGAGAAGAGGAAGGCCAAAGAGGAGGTTTATGGATGTAGTGAGGGAAGACATGCAGGTGGCTGGTGTGACAGAGGAAGACGCGGAAGACAGGAAGAAATGGAAAGGGATGATCCGCTGTGGCGACGCCTAACGGGAGCAGCCGAAAGTAGTAGTAGTAGTGGTAGTGGTTGTATCATTGATCATCTTGATAGATGCCGTACTTGTAGTAGCAGCAGCAGTAATTGCTATTAGAAGCAGTAGCAGTTCTCATTATGTACTCACTATGGTAGGAGTAGTATTTTTAGCAGCCTTAGTAGGAGCAGTAGTAATAGTAGCAGTAGTATATGTAGTAGTAGCTGTAGATGCAGTAGCAGTAGTTTTAGTAGTGGGTGCAGTAAGAGTAATAGCAGTAGTTGCAGTTGTAATGGTATGAGTAACTGTAGTAACAGCAGTAGTAGTAATAGTGTTAGTAGTAGTAGTAGTAGTAGTAGTAAGAGGAGCAGGAGAAGCACTATTAGCTGTATTAGCACTGGTAGTACTTGCAGCAGTAGTGGCAGTAATAGTAGTAGTAGCAGTAATAGTAATAATAGTAGTAGTAATAGCACTAGCTGTTGCTGGTAGTAGCTGTAACAACTATAGTAGTAACAGTAGTAGTTGTAGTAGTAGTAGCAGTAGTAGTAGCAGTAGTAGTAGTAATAGTAGTAGTAGTGGTAGTAGCAGTAGTGGTAATAGTAGTAGTAGTAGTAGTAGTGGTGGTGGTAGTAGTAGTGGTAGTAGTAGTAGTGGTGGTGGTAGTAGTAGTGGTAGTAGTAGTAGTGGTAGCAGTAGCAGCAGTAGTAGTAATAGTAGTAGTAGTGGCTTATCTGCAGTCTGCAGAGCATGGGTCCTCTGCTCCCTGTGACCTCCAGGTCACTGTTGTGACCAGACTTGGTTTGGGCTCCTCACTGGTATAGTAACCTTCAGACTTCTGCCACCACAATTATGTCTCCCCCTTCCTTCTGTCCTTATCTCTTCAATTAAAAGGGACGTGTTGGCCCCTCTTCCTATCTATCCCTCTTTTCTCTTGTTTGAGCAAGTCTTGAAATGAAAAGAATCATCCTCCCTGGCTTTTGTTCTCTATCCAAGTCATTTGTTTAACCATGTGAGATACTGAAATGCATAACATTTCTCTAAGGCTTATTCAGAACATATAACAGGGATATTTTTGCCTGTCATGTGCAGCTCAAATGCTGTCAGTTGCACAAATGAGCAAAAACATTCAGCAGAATGTAGTGGTAATTAAGATAGAATAGAAATAATGGGTTTAGACATGTCAAAACTACATCAGAAAAAGGGTACTACATTGATGTGTGTGTAGTTTGTGACTATCTTAAACCCTCATGGGGTTGAAGGTTATGGAAGTGTGATGGCGGCATGGTGGCGCAGTGGTTAGCGTGGTCCTGAGTTTGACCCCCAGGAAGTCTAACCTTGGGGGGTCGTCCCGGGCCGTCCTCTGTGTGGAGTTTGCATGTTCTCCCCGTGTCTGTGTGGGTTTCTTCCGGGGGCTCCGGTTTCCTCCCACAGTCCAAAGACACATAGGTCAGGTGAATCAGCTGTACTAAATTACCCCTAGGTGTGAATGTGTGTGTGTGTGTGTGTGTGTGTGTGTGTGTGTGTGTGTGTGTGTGTGTGTGTGTGTGTGTGTGTGTGTGTGTGGACCCTGTGATGGCCTGGCGGTCTGTCCAGGGTGTCTCCCTGCCTGCTGCCCAATGACTGCTGGGATAGGCTCCAGCATCCCGCAACCCTGTGTAGGATAAGTGGTTTGGATAATGGAAGGATGGATGGGTTTAGGCATTTCATATTTTGCATATTTTTTCCATTTGCTCTGACATTTGAATTTAAGTAAGCAATTTTCCACTTTATACCTGTATCACTTTATTTAGACAATCTTCCTTTAGCTTATTCCCTGTTTCTCAGGGGTCGCCAGAGCGGATTTTATAGTTTCCATCCGTACCCTGTGAGGGCACAACATCAATGGCAGGCGGCCCTGTTTTTACATTCATGAAATCACAAATTAGGCATTTTAAATATAACATAAACATTTGGACTAAATATGATTCTAACTATAAATGTGGCACAGGGATGGTTTGACCAACTCTCATGCAATCTGCAGCTAAGCAGCAGCCACGGAAGAATGAGTTAAATTTGGACCTCTGTCTCTGAGGGCATTGCCTTAAACCCATGTAAAATGGAGGGCAATGAATAAAAGAATAAAGACCCAGAATCACAGACTAACAGCACAAGCCTTCATTGCAAATTCTTCCTCTGATGTGAAATTCACATCAGACTGCAGATGAGTCAACAGTGAATCAGACTAAGTTTAGCTGCCCGTTCTCATTGCCTTCGAAGGCGCCTCTTTGGTCTCATCCGCCGTGTTTACACTGGGGATGCTTTGTTTCCTTTCAGAGAAGAGACGATGGCAGAGTTTTCAGTAAACTGTGGTTTTTAACCGAACAAAAAGTAGCAAAAGGCTTGTCAGCAGCAGATACTTGTACTGTGCTCTGTTGGACTCTCCAGCTCTCGGCTGAAATAATCCGCATAACGTTCCACCGAATGTCAGCTAAGCCCAGTATTAATTATCTTCCTCTCTTCCCTGAACTCCTTCCACACTCCTTCCTCCCATCTTGTTTCTCCCTTGCTGTGTCTATCCATCCTTTCCTCCTGCCTTCTCTCCTTTACCCCTCTTTCGCTCTCTTCCCTTTCCCCTTGCTCTCTTTTCTGCTCTCTCTCTCCCTGTCTCTCTCTCTCTTTCCTCCCTCTGTCCTTTCTTCTTTAATCTTTCATGCTCTCTTCCCAGCTCTACTTACCTCTCTAACACTCATTCTCCTTATTTCCTAGTCTCGCTCTCTTTTTCTGTTCCCTCTCTCTTTTTCTGTTCACTCTCTCTCTCTCATACACTCTCACTCTCTCTCTATCTCTCTCTATCTCTCTCTCTCTCTCTCTCTCTCTCTCATGCCATGTCTCATCTCCAAGTCTGACCTCTCTATCCTTCCTTTTGTGTCTCCCCCTCCCTCTCTCCTTCTTTCTCTCACTATCTCCTCCCAGGTAACGATCTGTTTCTGGTGGCGGTCCATGAGCTCGGCCATGCGTTGGGACTGGAACATTCAAATGACCCCAGCGCAATCATGGCTCCCTTTTATCAGTACATGGAGACGCACAACTTCAAACTGCCACTGGATGATCTGCAAGGCATACAGAAAATCTACGGTAGGCTGCTTATCAGTACCTTCAGTTTAATTACCATATCTTCAGGTTGCATATTCTGGTTATAGATATGGAGAAGCATGGCCAACAGAGAAAACCATGCTTGCAGCAGTAGGAATTAATACATGTTATATTTACAGCACTTCCCCACATCTCAAAGACATTTAACAGAGTAAAAAAAGGGATACTAGTAAAGAAAAAAAAATTAAAAGACAAGAGAAAAATATTACAGAGTGGGAAAATTGGGGGACATAAAGCAAAACTAAATACGCAAACAATATGTTAAATATTCTTTTCTGGAGGTCAAATGACAGGTAGAAATTGTCCCCACAGTGTTACAAGGTAATGTCTTCTGACAGAAAGCCTCATGGTGACCACAATTTTACCAGGGGTTTGCAAATGACACTCGGTACAATTCATCCATCCATTTCCCAAGCCGCTTATCCCAATTAGGGTCGCGGGATGCTGGAGCCTATCCCTGCAGTCATAGGACGGAGGGTGGGGAAACACCCTGGACAGGTCGCCAGTCCATTCCAGGGCAGACACATTCACACCTAGGGAAAATTTAATACGGCCGATTCACCTGACCGACATGTCTTTGGACTGTGGGAGGAAACCGGAGCATCCAGAGGAAACTCACACAGACATGGGGGGAACATCCAAACTCTATACAAAGGATGACCTGGGATGACCCCCAAGGTTGGACAACCTCAGGGTTCAAACCCAGGACCTTCTTGCTGTGAGGCAACAGTGCTAACTACTGGGCCACCGTGCCGCCCTCACTCAGTACAAATTAAACTTAAATAATAACAAAGACACAACAGTGTCATCGATGTAAAGCACAACTGCTGAGTGACTTTGTTGTGAACAGAAAAGATGTAGGATCTGTCTTAAGTTTGCAATTGTAAGTAGGCATGGCATTGACTGCGCAATTTGAAATGAGTTTTTAATGTTACATATTTTGATATATAATATCTTGATTGGATGCTTATCATTGACGACATTGTACAATAGAGGCTTTTGCATCAGTTCAGCAGAGCTGAAGTCAGTTCGTCTGACTCGTGTTTTTATCTACTCTTATCTTACTCACTTGCTAGCTACCTTAAAACACATCTGAGCATTGCATTGTAACACGCTGTTATCGAATATAGCCACAGTGAAGCAATTAACAGGATAAGAAATACATTTCTATCTAAACCACATAATTTTGATAACAAGCAAAATAAAAAGTCTTAACATCTGTTTTGTCACATTAGTATCAATAACTACCAGCAGGTGTAATTTGGATAATGACACAATGAAAACAAACTTTGCTATACCAAGAGGGATTAAAAAAGACTGGACATTTACTCGCCAGTAATCTGTACACCTCAAGAGCCCAAATGGTGCCCATATGTCAGTGACATTTGTTTATCGAGTGGATTTGTTCTCTGTTGACCGATGCCTGGTTTCCCTGAGGCTTCTTAGCAGGCCACATTACAGTGGAACAAAGATAACTGTAACACTAAAGGTCAGGACACATGGATGACATTTGATAGAAATGTAGAGGGACAATACTGGCATCAGCTGTGTGACCAGATTTTTTTTCTCTTGCACCAGTTATTGTGAATTAAAAAAAAAAAACATGTCAGCCTCAAAATATTGCTTCTGCAAGATAGGCCCTAAAATACTCCTTTACTGACCTCATCATAGCTCAATATTCAAATTCCAAAATGAGATTCTCACACACACACACACACACACACACACACACACACACACACACACACACACACACACACATGCTTGCTGGCATACCAGTTAGATATACTATGGAAGTTGCTGCTGAGGATTATTAACACAATTCAAAACTTGTTAAACTGTTTTTAAGATAAACACTTTAGTTTGCAGATCTGTCATGCAGGTATTACAAATAAATCATTGGTGTGCATGGTGATTGGCGATAGCATCTGTTTGGTACCAGATGAAAGAGATGCATCTAACCTATCTTTTCTTTTTGAAGAATGATGTGTTTGCTGTTTTTTGGCCACTGAATACCCCAAAATTACCTGAAAATAATCAAATTATACATTAACCAAATGAAATAAAAGCATACAGCTGCCTCATGTTTTTGAGGTTCCTTGTCAAGAAAGAATCACAGTATAAACTCCTGCTATACACACCAAAGCAAAAATCAAATCTTTCGGTGGAGAACCAATACCTGTTACTGTTGACCTTTGACCTTCAGGCATTCCGACGGCCATGTTGGAGCCCACGAGGCCCCTACCTACATTGCCCTCTCGACGGACGCACTCCACCTCTGAACGCAAACATGACCGCCAGTCCCGCCCAGCACGACCACCCTCAGGTGACCGGCCGGCACTCCCCGGTAATGGCAAGCCCAACATCTGTGATGGTAACTTCAACACCGTGGCCTTCTTCAGGCGGGAGATGTTTGTCTTCAAGGTGAGTGAAGAGGGATTAATTGTGAGATGCGGTCAGAGAACTGTCATGACATGGAAAACCAGACAAATTCCATTATTTCTATCTAAAAGATGAGCGGTGTGGAAAAGATGTGGTCGGTGTAGAAGCTTCATATTCAGCTGTAGGATCACTGCACTGTCGTTACACCTCCAAGGAACTGTTTAGAAAATTATCAATTTTGTTCAATTTTCTGCCACTAGAAGGTGTAAAGAATAGTCTGAAATATAACCAACAAGGGATAACCCACAATATGGTGTGAGTTAAAGAAGTTCAACTCACGACACGGAGGCAAAGAACTGACACAGTTCTACATGGAGTATGAAAATCCTTTAATTCACACCGTGTCATGGATTATCCCACTTATACCATAATCACTTGCTAAAAAATAAAAATAAAAGCTTTCAGTTATTTTTTGTTGATTGTTTTGCACTCAGAATTAAAATGTTATGAAGCAAAAGTTAGCCATTAAGCTGATGCTTTGAATGTTTGCTGGACGTGCTACTGATTCAGTGTGTTGCTGTAGTTACATAGCAACATTATGGCCAGCGCATTAATCTAGAACAGTGACTAAACTCGAGTCAAACTGTGTATGCATTAAATGGTCTTAACACAGTCTCCAGCCAATCAGAGTGTTCTCTGTGACCTTGGTTTAAATTGAAAGGGACAACAACAGGATATACCTATTAAGTTCTTTCTACAGAAGTGAATGTGAATGTGGGGTTTAGCACCCCAGGGATCCTTGATATGGTTCCAAGAGCTTCTAATTAAAATGAGTAAAAAGTGTTTTTACTATAATCTAAAAATCATTCTACAAAAAAAAATAAATGTACCGGAATATGTTTTTCTTCTAATCATCAGTTCAACACTCACCTCCACCATTATCTCCCTCCATAGAGTGCTGACTTCACACTAAATTCACAACAAAACATTTCCTATTTCATTTCCCTTTTGCAAGATCTTATAACATGGTCTGTTACCTAATGGGTGTCTATATGACGTTTTTGAGAAGATCTGATCTACAGCATACAAAAAAGAAATACCATAGTGTCAGTCACAGCACCAGTATAAGATGGTTGCAGGATATATTCAGTATAGCAAAACATTGCTGTTTGTCATTTTGATCCAGGCTCAAACACACGTACAATGCATTAAATCAAAATCTGTCTCTACAGTGAGGAATGTCATCACGTACCATGACACTGGAACATCCACCAGTTAATTGGGTCCTCCATCCTGTTCACAAAAACAGTTGGACAGCCCCTATAGAGTGAGTCACGTGGCTGTGTTTCACTATATAACGCAGGCAGATGCCAAGAGGTTCAGACGAGACAAATCCAAAGACTTCAGTGGCTTGAGAGTGTGGTGTGGTCGTGGTTCTGTGGCTCATCCGCTAGAGCCAAGCTCTAAAGCTGCCAGAGTTGTGGGCTGGATTACCACAGGGGGCCACCCATGCTCAAAAATCCAAGCTCTCATGGTGCTGTGAGGCACTTTGGATAAGAAACAACCACCCAATGACATATGCTGGGTAATGTGTGGTTTCTCTTGCCAGACTTTTCAGTTCCAGTATCTCAAGAGAAGAGCACACACTTTGCTTTGGGGATCGGGTTGAGTCGATGTCCTCCAACTTCCTAACACAGGCATAGAATTAGGTTATATGCACATATGGTATAGAGCATGTTTTGGGCATTTATCCACATGTTCGTGTACAGTGAATATAAAAAAGTCCACACACCCCTGTTAAAATAGCAAGTTTTGGTGATGTAAAAAATACTCCTTTACTGACCTCATCATAGCTCAATATTCAAATTCCAAAATTAGATTCTCACACACACACACACACACACACACACACACACACATTGCAACCTATAAAGATAAAGTGAAAAATAATCAGAAACCTTTTAGGAAAAAAAGAAAGAAAAATGCTAAACTTACAATAATCTGGTGTGTGAACACCCCTAAAGTAATACTCTGTTGAAGCGCCTTTTGATTTTTTTTTACAGCACTCAGTCTTCTTGGGTAAGAGTCTATCAGCGTGGCACATCTTGACTTGGCAATATTTTCCACTCTTCCGTGCAAAAAAATGTTCCAGCTCCATCAAATTGCAAGGACATCTCCTGTGCACAGCCCTCTTCACGTCACCCCACAGACTTTCAGTTAGATTCAGGTCTGGGCTCTGGCTGGGCCATTCCAAATCATTGCTTTTCTCTTGGTAAAGCCATTCCTCTGGTGATTTGGATGTAGTATGTTGTCGTGCTGAAAGGTGAAATTCCTCTTCATCTTTCTAGCAGACACCTGAAGGTTTTGCTCCAAAATCGACTGGTATTTGGATCTATTAATGATTCCCTCCACCTTGACTAAAGCCCCGGTTCCCGCTGAAGAAAAGCAGCCACAAAGCATGATTCTGCCACCACTATACGTCACTGTGGGTATGGTGTTTTTTGGTTGTTTTGTGTTTTTTGGTTATGTGCAGTGTTGTTTTTGTGCCAAATATACCTGTTGGAATTATAGCCAAAAAGTTCAGCCTTGGTCTCATCAAACTATAGCACATTTTCCACGTGGTTTTAGGAGACTGGGTTTTTTGCAAAATGTAGCCGGCCTTGTTTATTTTTTTTTTCATATGAAAAGGTTTCTGTCTTGCCACCATACCCCATAGCCCAGACATATGACGAGTACTACAGGAGATTGTGGTCACATGTAGGGAGCAAGCAGTACTTGGCAGAAATATCTGCAGCTCCTTGAATGTTGCCCTAGGCCTCTTGGCAGCCTTCGTGACCAAGTTTCTCCTTGTCTTCTCACCAATTTTTGAGGGGTGCCCTGTTCTTGGTAATGTCCCTGTTGTGCCATATTTTCTCCACTTATTGATGATTGTCTTCAATATGTTCCATGGTATATATAATGCCTTGGAAATTCTCTTGTACCCCTCTCCTGATCGATACCTTTCAACAATGAGATCCCGCTCATGCTTTGTGAGCTCTTGGTGGACCATGGCTTTTGCAGTTGGATGCAACCAAAGAAGATGTCAGGAAACTCCTACAGGGACAGCTGAATTTAGCTTGGGGTTAATTAGTCATTTCAATTGATGGCAGGTGTACACTAACTACTATTTAACATGAGTTTAAATGTGACGGGTTAATTCTGAACACAGCCACATCCCCAATTATAAAAGGGTGTGCACACTTCTACAACCAGGTTATTCTAAATTTTGTGTTTTTCTCTTTTTTTTCTTCCCTAAAATGTTTCTGATTGTTTTTCACTTTGTTTTTATAGGTTGCAAATTCACAGTAAAGGTGGAAAAAGTTCTGACATGAGTCATCTTGGTTTCATTTTTTTTTTTTTACATCACAAAAACCTACCGTTTTAACAGGGGAGTGTTTTATCTGCTGTGCACGTGGTTTCACACAAAGGTACACATCCACAAGTCAAAAAATGTTGAAACTGCCCTTTAAAGGATCAACAAAGGAGCACTGCCAGCCTGTATTTATTCCATAAAATGAGAGAAAATGGTCAGCTCAGCCTTTGAAATATGATGATAAGAAATGTATTGGATGTGTCTGTGATAGAGAGAGAAGCAGAGAGAGAGAGGGAGAAAATCCATTTTGATTCCTCTGATCTTTAAACTGAATGTTTGAAAAGGTCAGGGATCTGCCTGCCTATCTGTCAGTTTGTCTCACTGCTTGTCTGTCTGCCTGCCTGTCTGTATCTGTCTCTCTGCCTCACTCCTTGTCTGTCTGTCTGCATCTCTGTCAATCTTCTTCCATGTGTCCATCTGTCTGCCTTCAACTGAGTCTACCTGTTGTTGTGCCTGTCTATCTGTCTACAAGCCTCTGCCTGTCTGTCTGCTTGCTATTCTGTCTTTATCGATATCTGTCTATCGTCCTTCCCGTCTATGTGACTGTCCTCATCTATTGTTCTACTAGCATCTGTCTACCTCCATCCTTGTCTTCTGTCCATCCTCTAGTTTGTCCCTCTATCCATCATGTCCATCTACTTGTCTGTTTTGGTGTTTTGGTCCCTCCCTCTACCTTCCTGTGTGCCTGTCTATTGGCTCTCCTGCCAGCTATCTCCCTAATGTCTGTGGGTCTAAATTATTTCGTGTCTGCTCCCCTGTCTCATTCCCTCTTGAATGCCATTTGACTTTTTCTCTGTGCCTCTATTCCTTTTTTGTGTTCTCTGACTTTGTCCATTTAAATACCTCTCTCTCTCTCTCTCTCTCTCTCTCTCTCTCTCTCTCTCTCTCTCTCTCTCTCTCTCTCTCTCTCTCTCTCTCCTTTCGCTCTCTCTCTGTCTACCCAGCTTGGCCATTTCCTCTTCTGTCTGCTGTTTATGTCTGCCGTGCGTGCAACACACAGCAGAATGGAGCAAATGTCAAAGAGTGTTACTCAGACCTGTGGAAACAGAGAAAGCATATTGGCTGAGGGTAATGAGGTCTGTCAGAGTCACCCAGCAAAGACCAAATAACGGATATGAGAGATGAGAAATTCTATGTCATATGATATACATATATATCTATATATCTCTAGATAGATAAATAGACAGATAGATAGATTTGCTTGATTGATGGATGGATGGATGGATGGATGGATGGATGGTTGGTTGGTTGGTTGGTTGGTTGGTTGGTTGGTTGGTTGATTGATTGATTGATTGATTGATTGATTGATTGATTGATTGATTGATTGATTGATTGATTGATTGATTGATTGATTGATTGACAGACGGACAGGAAGATAGGGAGGGAGACAGAGCAAAGTCTGGATAATCTCTTTTGGCCTCCTCACACCTTAAATGATTCCTCATAAATTGATTCAACCCACTGGGGAAAGCTTTTACTACAAAACTGAACTCCTTGAGGTACAGGAAATCACACTCTCCCATGAATTGTTGATAGGACAAAACATGACTTTGGAAATCAAACATGTCTGAAAGAAGGTTGATTTCTCTGTTGTGCCATCTTGGGAGGGGGAGTGACTTGTGTTTGATGGTAATGTTCCTATTATTCCACGACAGATTTGTGGGAAGATAAATTATAGAGGAAGCATAGCTTCCATGACAGCAAAATGTGTTGTTGGAACTTATGAGTTAAGAGGAAGTCAATCAGACAGTTATTAAGATGTAATAAGAATTTCAGATTTTAAACTCGCAACCTTTTTAAAAACATTGCTTGGTATGAAATACCATAATGATTCATCCTTAGCCAGGCGTCTTTTTGACCTGGCATTTCTCTAACTGCAGTCTGCTGCCGGACTCCCGTGGGCTGTCACACTGAAGGTCAAAGGGTAATTATCATCTCTACATTGATCGGTTATTACAGAGTTCTGATTGGCTATAAGAAACTGAAATATCATTGAAGGATACACATACAGATTTTTCTGCCAGTTCCTACAAAAAAAAATAGTGCAGAAAAGATTTATGTCTTGGCAGACATGGTGAGTGTCTCTGCACTACATTGTTCCCACAGAATGTGATTTATACCTGCAAAAATATAGATGTGCAACTCAATAGGTGACATGTTTTGTCCTTGTGAGATACACCTGCATTTGCAAATTTTAATTTAAACGTCCAAATTTTTTGATGTTAACAAATCTTTGATCACAAGTATATGATTTTCTTCATGGAAAAATCTTTCTCACATTTTTTAATCTTTGACCACACGCATAAATATCTGCTTGAAATTCCCTCCACAGGCCTCTATACATGTTGTTATCGCTCCTATGTTGTGTCTATAGAGAACACAACAGTGTGCATTCCCAAACTGAGTAAACATATCAAAGTGTCTTAACAATGCATTTGATACAGTGCAAAAAGGATTAGTTATTAATTATGTAATTGTACCATCTGAAAAAAAGAAAAGGTTTTTTGCTCTGTTATATAGACATTACAATACAACTATATGTGTTGCATTGGTACATTTTTGAGCAGCCATGTCAAACAGCAAATGTTCTCAAATAGCAACATTCAATACTTTGAGATAAGGAAAATTATAGTAGTGTCAAGGAGAAAGCTGCAGCCGGCAGGTGAAAAGAGGCGGTCATCTGGTTCCACCTGTATCAGAGGATGTGCATGTAGATTCTGCACCCTTCCCAGCCAGAGTAGTGGTCGGGCCAGTGGCAGATCCTTAAGAAAACGGAGAATTGGACATGTCAAAATTGAGATGAAAAGGGGAGAAAAATATAGTGCAGTCTATTTAATGTCCTAGTTTATGAGGTATGCCGGGATGTTAAGAGCACCAAGGTTGTGAGTGTCCCTTTGTGAGAAACACTTAGTGCCTTTCAGTAGAAGAAATTATGCTATTTTTTCCCATTTCGGTTCAAACACAGATGCATTAGTAGCCAATGGATGATGTTTTACCATCTGACTCACATATGTGTGGTTGGGTCTTTGTTGCTGTGTGGCTGTGTGAACTGTATACGTATAGTATATACTATGTCTTTCTTGCCTTCGCATCCTGTATGCACGTGTGTCTCTGAGGCTCTGTTCACACCTGACCTCCTGTAGCCACATATATCCATATATGTGATATATGGTGGCATGGTGGCTCAGTGGTTAGCGCTGTCACCTCACAGTAAGAAGGTCCTGGGTTCAAACCCCGGGGTTGTCCAACCTTGGGGGTCATCCCAGGTCGTCCTCTGTGTGGAGCTTGCATGTTCTGCCCGTGTCTGCTGTGGGGTTTCTCCGGGTTCTCCGGTTTCCCCCACCATCAAAAAAAGACATGCATGTTAGGATTTATACTCCTGTCCGTGCCCCTGACCGAGGCATGGGAAAAGAACTGGAGTTGGTCCCCGGGTGCTACATGGTGGCTGCCCACTGCTCCTAGCTACACAGCTAGGATGGGTAAAATGCAGAGCATAATTTCTCCACGGGGATCAATAAAGTATCTCAAATCAAAATCCAAAAAAAAAAAGAAAAATCCAGATGGTGTGTGAAACAGATTCCGTTCATACCTGATAACAATATGGATGTCGGTATTGCTCATAACCAACATCCATATTAACATTGTGTCTAAACATGTGCCTCCAGTGACCACTTGTGGTTGGATTTTGCTTTCTGAAACTAACTGCGTACATCACTTCAGCACTTTGACTCATTTGACTTGACTTGAGCTACGTTCCATGGACTTGACAAGAGCACAAAAGAAATTAACTGACTTGTTAACATAGATCAAGACGAAGAAGATATGAAAATAATGATCAAATTGAAAATGTGCCTACAAGGCTTTGCCGCTGAATGTCAAATGCCCGTTAGAGCGGCAACAGGAAGTTTGTTTTCAGGTTATAGCATGCAATGCTCACCTGACACGACATGACAGGTATGAAAGGCCACTTTCATGTTTTGCATTACGTTTATAAATGTGCAGTATATTGCAACTTCTGCATCTCAGCATTGCATGCTGCTCAGCTGTCTAAATTTAGTTATTCATTTTCATGACCATGTAGGCCTGTTCACAGGGGGGCTGAAGTCTAGGATTTAAATTGATCTTTTAGTGAATTTTCCATGTGGAGACACCGTGGATCTGTCAGCTTTAAGTTCTGAATATCTTTGCCAGCTAGTGATGCTCCTTGACTATATTATAGGCTTTATAATATTTGTTTGTATGCTATGCCGCTCTCGTTGCAGTTACTGGATGTTTATTTGAACTTTAGTGATGACACCTGACTTAAAGACCCCCTCTGATGATGAAGTTCTTAACCTTGTTAACATGTCCATGTGGGGTTAGGGTAATGTTACAAGACATATCAGGAGCAAAATAACCAGTCAACACCATGGCTGAGCATATCTGCTTTGAAACTGCAGTGTACCAAGGACAGTCTAAAAAACAGATTCAGTCAAGCAGGAATTCATACGTCACACACCTAAGGAATCAATCCTGTTAATGGACGGGGTGGTGCTTGACGTTTGCACCCGCTTCGGTGATGCGAGCCAGAGGAGAAGCCTCCGCCCAGTTTGGCGGTGGTGGTGAGGCTCCGCATGTCATGCTGGCCCAAGAGAGCAAACTGGTGGATC
Organism: Lampris incognitus; assembly: GCF_029633865.1. Lineage (NCBI taxonomy): Eukaryota > Metazoa > Chordata > Actinopteri > Lampriformes > Lampridae > Lampris > Lampris incognitus. The sequence goes on along the minus strand of NC_079212.1, from coordinate 104,527,268 downwards.
ATCAGGGAGGATAAAGGCTCCACAATCACCCCAACTCGCCTCCTCCTCCCCACTGGTGCGAACAAGCCACAGTGACCCTGTCTAATTTGCTCTCCTTCTTTGAAATCAGTTTCCGGTTTGAACATGTAGTGTGGCTGAATTACTCCTATATTACCACTTGCCATTGTGTAGTATACAGTAGCAAGCGAAACAGAAAACAAGCAGAAGTTACTGTGTTTGATGAGTCGAACCGTGAGCAGGTATAAGGACTGCAGGCAAGCAGCGGAGGGGTGGGGGAGATGGAGGTGAGGGGTGGGAGGATTTGAATTGGGGCGGAGATAATTTGTGTATTCATAAATTTTTGATTTTTCAATGAGGGAGAAGGAGTCGATGTGATTTTCAGGATTTTAACAAGATAATTTATTTTGCAGAAAAAAAACACATCAGACAATTTATTGTATCGAGCATGACTGGAGGGGGACTTAAATGGAATGGAGAAAAATAGCTCTTGAACATTTTTTTTAACAGTGGTGAGCATGTGAATTCAAGTTTAGCCCATTTAATTCCACTTGTGCACATGAAAAATGCGATCCTAAGCGGTCAGGAAACACATGTGCGTTCACACTACATCACCAGTGTGGTCCCATATGTCCCTGTCTACCTCCGGAGATGGTTTAGGTGATTGTACTTCCAACTTGTCTTGGAGGTGTTCACTCCTGTCTTCTTAGCTGTCTAGTTGTGATCCGATCACCTGAGTTGCATTTTAATGCCAGGTGTGAACAGGGCCTCAGTGTGACTGAGTGTCCGTATTGCCGTCTGGGTCTGTGAGTGTGTCAGCACCTGTCTTTGTGTGGATCTAAGGGTATAAGACTGCATCTAACAGCATCAATTAGCCAGTGTATGTCATGCGTGTACAAGTATGTATCTGACAGGGTGCGCACATGTACGTGTGTGTGTGTGTACATGTATGTGTGTGTGTGTGCGTGTGTGCATGTGTAATGCGTGGTTTGCATGCGCACACATGTCCATGTGAAAATGTGTGTGTCTGTGTGTGTACTTGTGTTTGCATCAGTCCTTTGGGACCGTGTTCGGCTGTGTCCTAGATTTGCCAGAGCCAAATGATAATGAGCTAAGATTGATGCTCAGCCTCTCCTCCTCCTCCTTTCCACTCATCTCTCCTCATTTCAGCTCCTCTCATTTTTCGATCTCCAGTACCCATCCTGTCCTCTCTCCCATCCTCATTTATCTTCTGATTTCTTTTCCTTCCAAGTTTCCTCCTGTCAGTGTTAGAATCATTATCTCCTCCCATTTGAGTATCTCTTTCTTCACTTCTCCCTGTTCCTCTCTTCCCTTCCTGTCCTGCTCTTACTCCAACTTTCCTGTTTTCTATTGTCTCTGCCTCTACTCTAGTCTTTCCCTCCCCTCTTTCCCCTTCCTTACCTTATATTACCTCTCTGCATCTCTCTCCTATTTTCTTTTCTTTTCTTTTCTCCTCCGGTACAGCAAAGCTTGCATGGGTATCAAGCAAGCGTTGCATCACCACGGTTCTTTGCTACATAAACGCTAAACAAACAGACAATAGAGCAACAAATATCATTAAAAACAACTTCAGTGTTTGTTTTCTTACACCAGTCCGGATCATGGTTGTCAATCTTTTGTTTCAAACTTCATCTCTCATCATTGGTTTTCCCACTTGCCCAAACCAAGAGGAGTTTATCATGACCAGAATCAGCTTTCGTTAAAAAGACCCAGCTTTATTACTTGAAACTGAATAAGATCAAAATATATCTTCCAAAACAATAGCCCAGCTGACTAATTGTCCTTTTGGCAACAAAAAGCACAGAAGAAAACTACATAAATAGCCAGCCACAGCTATAAATATATATAGATATATAGATATATATATAGATAGATATTATGATGAGTGCGCGACACAGGAAACAGGCTTGTACTGCTATGTATTAAAGTTTGTTCCTACATCTAACTTAATATTCCACTCCTTATCTGTTGAGCACTTTCATCAACACCATTGACGATTTACAAAAAAAAAAAAAAACGCTCGCTCGCTCTCTCTCTCTCTCTCTCTCTCTCTCTCTCTCTCTCTCTCTCTCTCTCTCTCTCTCTCTCTCTCTCTCTCTCTCTCTCTCTCTCTCTCTCTATATATATATATATATATATCAATACAGATACAGAAAAAAAGTTTTAATACAGCTGATGGGTGTGCGGCGCAAGAAACAGGCCTGTACTGCAACGTATTAAAACTTTTTTTTTTCCTGTGTCTGTATTGATATTCCGCTCATTAGTTCAGCACTTATAACAACACCATTGGATGTTTCGGAAAAAACGATATATATATATATATATACACCGCTCAAAAAAATAAAGGGAACACCTAAAAACACAATATAGACCTCGATGAAGGAAATATTTCAGCTGAAAATCTTTATTTATTAGACAGAGGAATGTGTTTAGAGCAAAATAACCTAAGAATGATCAATGGAAATCAAAATCATTAGCCCATTAAGGTCTGGATTCAGAATCATACTCAAAATCAAAGTGGAAAATGAGAACATAGGCTGATCCAACTTCTGTGGAAATTCTTCAAGACGATTCAAAATGAGGCTCAGTAGTGTGTGTGGCCTCCACGTGCCTGTATGCACTCCCTACAACGTCTGGGCATGCTCCTGATGAGACGACGGATGGTCTCCTGAGGGATCTCCTCCCAGACCTGGAACAGGGCATCGGTCAACTCCTGGACAGTCTGTGGTGCGACATCGCGTTGGCGGATGGTACGAGACATGATGTCCCAGAGGTGCTCGATTGGATTCAGGTCTGGGGAACGTGCAGGCCAGTCCATAGCATCAATGCCCTCGACATACAGGAACTACTGACACACTCTGGCCACATGAGGACGAGCATTGTCATGCATGAGCAGGAACCCAGGGCCCACTGCACCAGCATATGGTCTGACAATGGGTCTGAGGATCTCATCCCGGTACCTAATGGCAGTCATGGTACCTCTGGCTAGCACGTAGAGGTCTGTGCGGCCCTCCAAGGATATGCCTCCCCAGACCATCACTGACCCACCGCCAAACCGGTCATGCTGGAGGATGTTGCAGGCAGCAGAACATTCTCCACAGCGTCTCCAGACTCTCTCACGTCTGTCACGTGTGTTCAGTGTGAACCTGCTTTCATCTGTGAAGAGCACAGGGCGCCAATGGCGAATCTGCCAACCAAGATGTTCTCTGGCAAAGGTCAATCGGGCTGCACGGTGTTGGGCTGTGAGCACAGGCCCCAATTGTGGACGTCGGGCCCTCATACCATCCTCATGCATTCTGTTTCTCACTGTTTGAGCAGAAACCTGCACATTAGTGGCCTGTTGAAGGTCGTTTTGTAGGGCTCCTCCTGTTCCTCCTTGCACAAAGGACCAGATAGCGGTCCTGCTGCGGGGTTGTTGTCCTCCTGCGGCCCCCTCCACGTCTCCTGGTGTACTGGCCTGTCTCCTGGTACTTCCTCCATGCTCTGGACACTGTGCTGGGAGACACATCAAATCTTCTTGCCACAGCACGCATTGATGTGCCATCCTGGATGAGCTGCACTACCTGAGCAACTTCTGTAGGTTGCAGATACCGCCTCATGCCACCTCTAGTGGTGAGGGCACTAGCAAAATGAAAAACTAACCAAAGATCGGCCAGAAAAGATGAGGACAGGCAAATGGTCTGTGGCCACCACCTGCAAATCCATTCCTTTTATAGGGGTTGTCTTGCAAATTGTCTAATTTCCACCTGGTGGAAATTAGACAATTTACCAACAGGTGAAATTGATTCACAAATCAGTGTTGCTTCCTAACTGGACAGGTTGATATCTCAAAAGTGTGATTGACTTGGAGCTACATTGCATTGCTTATGTGTTCCCTTTATTTTTTTGAGCAGTGTATATACATTGTTAAAAGAAACACTCAACGGTAGGGGAAGTGCTCAATAAATAAGGCGCAAAATAATCCAGTGAGTCAAGTAAATTCTTTATGAGACAGTACAAGCCTGTTTCATGCCATAAGCCGTACACCTTGGCGTGTACAGTCACACCGCCATGATTAGCCGTTTAGTGCGTATGCTAAAACCGGTGCGATTAGGAAACTAGATTATAGATATTCTAGCTAATTTTAGCTTTGAGGATGCAGCGATTTAACATTAAAAATATTGCAAACGCTAACTGAAAACTATGAGAAGCTTAATAACACTAATGAAAAAACGTAATGTGCGCTACATAGCATAAAAAATAAGTTACATGTGAAAGGCTTAATACTTGAAAGCTTTGCGATAGTGTTTGGGAGAAACTGTCTCTCTTCATGAATGGCTAGCCTGAGTTGATAGCATGCTATACATTTGTCTCCGTTGGTTTTGCTATATACAGTGCTGCTTGAAAGTTTGTGAACCCTCCAGACATGGTCACTGTTTTTGTAAAAAGCATTACAAATTGGGATTTGGATGTATGTGTAATAAGCTTATTTTAAAGCACACCTTCCAAATAATGGACATACACACAAAAAGAGATATATTTTCATTATTTAATTCAACAAAGGTGGTTTATTTCACAAAAAATGAAAATTTAACATGTGCAAAAGTATGTGAACCCTTGTATTAGTAGCTTGTGGTTCCTCCTTTTGCAGCCATTACTTCAACCAAACGTCTTCTGTAACCACTAACCAGTCTCTCGCATCTGCTTATGGGGATTTTTGCCCACTCCTCCTTGCAGAACTCAGCCAGTTGAGAGAGGTTGGAGGGACATCTGGTATGTGCCAACTTCTTCAGGTCTCGCCACAACATTTCAATTGGATTAAGATCCGGACTTTGACTGGGCCTATCCAGAGTACGAATCCTCTTTCTCTGAAGCCATTCCTTTGTAGTTTTGCTGGAATGCTTTGGGTCATTGTCTTGTTGCATAATCCATTTTCGTCCCAGCGTCAACTCCCTGACGGATGGCAGGAGATTCTGGTCAAGAATGTCTTGATATGCTGGAGAATCCATGGTTCCTTGGATAATATGGAGTCGTCCAGGTCCAGAAGCAGAAAAGCAGCCCCAGACCTTCACATTTCCACCACCATGCTTCACTGTTGGGAGGAGGTTCTTTTCTTCATATGCAGTGTTGGCTTTTCTCCAAACATGTTGGTTTTGATTGTGACCAAATAATTCTATTTTGTACTCGTCTGTCCAAAGAATGGACTTCCAGAAGGCCTCTGGTTTGTCCAAGTGCTCTCTGGCAAAGTTGAAATGGGCAGCTTTGTTCTTTTTTGAGAGCAGAGGCTTCCTTCTAGCAACCCTCCCATGAATGTCATGGCTATTCAATTTTCGTCTGATTGTAGACGCATGCACATTTGTCCCAGATGCTACCAGAGAGGTCTGCAACTCTCTAGAGGTGATGTGTGGGTTGGCCTTTACCCGATTTATTATTTTTCTGGTGCTTCTGGATGATAGTTTTGATGGGCGTCCACTTCTAGGCAGAGTTGCTGTCATGTTGAAGGCCCTTCATTTGTAAATTAATTGTCTTACAGTGGATGGATGGAGCTGGAATCTTTTGGAGATGGTCTTATAGCCCTCCCCAGACTGATGGGCTGTCACTACCCTTTTCGTCATGTCCTCGGATATCTCCTTGTCTCTCGGCATTGTTGATTTGTATGGGACCACAGTGGTTTGGTTGGTTTCCTCTCTCTTTTAATTAGTGCAGGCCAAACCCTTCCCCAAGGATGTCTCATTTCATTGGTCTGCTTAAATGATTAATTAAGCACCCAAATGTGTTTCACCCGAGTCTGTTACCTGCTTGACTTAACCAATGCAGCTGGGGGTTCACTTACTTTTGCACATACACTAATTCCATGTTTCATGTAGTTTTTGGGCTACTTAAACAAGTCCCACTAAACAAGTACATGCAATTGATAAACATATATCTGACATTTCATACATAAAAACTGGTGATGATAAAATAAGAAAATCATGGTAAAACAACAGAAACATCTAAACTGCTCAAGGGGTTCACATACTTTCAAGCAGCACTGTAGTTGTGAAATGTAAGCATAAAGGCTACCACAACACAAATTAATTAAAAAAGCCAGCAACAGTGTATTAATATTCTGGGCTGCTTAAGTGTTGTGTATCCCTCTCCATTGTTTTTGTTCTATAGTTATCATCAAAATGAAGAGAAAAAAGGACATTATGTCCTATTTCCCTACCCCCCCTAAAATAAAAATGATAATAATGAGGCAGCGGCACGGTGGCGCAGTGGTTAGTGTGGTCACCTCACAGCAAGAGGGTCCTGGGTTCGAGCCCCGGGGTAGTCTAACCTTAGGGGTCATCCCGGGTCATCCTCTGTGTGGAGTTTACATGCTCCCCATGTCTGCTGTGTGCTTCGGTTTCCTCCCACAGTCCCAAGACATGTAGGCCAGGTGAATTGACCGTACTAAAAATTGTCCCTAGGTGCCTGTGGGGGGCGCCTGTGATGGACTGGCAGCCTGCCTGCTGCCCAATGACTCCTGGGTGGTTTGGATAATGGATATATATATATATATATATATATATATATATATATATATATATGATTTACACTTTTGGTAATATTTGAGATCTTTGCTTATACTGAGTTACGCACTTCCTTTCAAGAAAAAAAAATCGCCTGTTCATTCAGCCATTCACTCAATTTCTAGGACAGAGTAGGTCCTGCCAGCATCACATTTTCTCAATGAAAGATGATTCTCGATGGCCGTTACTCATTAAAACTCATGTTTATGGCTCTCAGTAAATTCTAATGCCTTGCTCTCTCTTTCTGATTCCTATTCTGAATTAAGTATATCCAACGATCATCTCATTCGTTAACCCTGTTGTTATACCTCCCTGCTGAACTGTGTGGTGTGTTTATGTGGATGTATGTAGTCTGATCCCTTTCTATTGTTTAAACTTTTCCCTTATAAAATGTATAGGTGGCTTTGCAAGGAAGGAGACCAACAACCACCTGGTCTTCTAGTTATAGTTCAAGATCCTGTGAAATGACGTGTGGAGTATGAGCTAGAATCAATGTGGGCAGAATGTGAAATTACGTAATGCGATCACTTATCCGTCCTAGGGAGGTTGGAGTGTAGGGTCTGCCTTGGTAGGTATCCGCTGGAGACTCAATGGGTTGTTCAGCGGTGCATCAGCAGGGGGGATGCTTGCTGACACAGGGGATTCGATTTTGGGTTCTCAAATAGAGCGTCACTCTCGACTTCCCACACCACCTTACGTCAGACTCTGTGCTTGCTTCGTTTTAATTGGGGCTCTTGGTGCATTGCAGGATCGATGGTTTTGGCGTCTACGGAACAACAAGGTCCAGGAGGGCTACCCCATGCAGATCGACCATTTCTGGAAGGGGCTGCCGCCTCGCATTGACGCTGCCTACGAGAGATCTGACGGCAAATTTGTTTTCTTCAAAGGTATGAAACGTTGAAAAAAAAAGAGATCCGATTTTGAACTTTCTAACGATTCAGCACTGTTCAGATATCACAGTGAAACCTGGAACCAACTTCAAAATTTTTCTTAACATGCAAAGAAAAAAGGATGAGCTGTAAGGATAAACTCAATTTTGGCATCACTCAGCAAGTCAGAATCCTTCCGAAGAACTTTTCTAAGTTTTTATGCCCCGGCCATCCAGATATTTGCAAGGTACAGCTGTCTGGCTATTATTGTTATCGGTGACTTTACCCATATCATTTCAACCTTGTCTGACATCTGTAACGTACTGAGAAAATGCAATTTTCTCAAGCCAAAGGGCATGAAGAGACTGGTGGAATGATAACATGTTGAGGACAACTGTCGAAAAATGATGTGTGCATTTAGGTGTTTGCCTTTAGAAGAACGCCCACAATTTTGTGTTCAGGGCCTCATGCGGAAACCTCACAAAGATGTAATTGTCACGAAGGGAGGTCACTACAGTAGCTTTGCAGTCTATTTTTGCTCCACAACTGCCATTTAGGGGGCTTAGTCTGGGAGTTATTGATTTTTGTGGGGGTTACAAATTGTTTTATTTCTTTTGAATTAAAATGTTTTAAATATGATAAAATACTGATTTGTTAACAAAAGCCCAAGCTTATTCAGAATCTGAATCTGAATCCAAATCAGAATCGGATTCCCTCATTTAATTCCCCATGTAAAACACAGACCTGGGCTCAGCAAAACACTTTCACTTGTGTCACATGAAGCCCTGAAACTTCACCCTGGGACTCTGGAAATGAGAAAGACTGATTACTCTCATCCAGCAGCCCAGATTCATGAAAGCCTCTTGTCGTGTGGGGACCTTACAGCAAGGCATTATACACTCACTGGCCACTTTATTAGGTACACCTTGCTAGTACCGGGTTGGATCCCCTTTTGCCTTCAGAACTGCCTTAATCCTTCGTGGCATAGATTCAAAAAGGTACTGGAAACATTCCTCAGAGAGTTTGGTCCATATTGACATGATAGCATCACGCAGTTGCTGCAGATTTGTCGGCTGCACATCCATGATGCGAATCTCCCGGTCCACCACATCCCAAAGGTGCTCTATTGGATTGAGATCTGGTGACTGTGGAGGCCATTTGAGTACAGTGAACTCATTGTCATGTTCAAGAAACCAGTCTGAGATGATTCGAGCTTTATGACATGGCGCGTTATCCTGCTGGAAGTAGCCATCAGAAGATGGGAACACTGTGGTCATAAAGGGATGGACATGGTCAGCAACAATACTCAGGTAGGCTGTGGCATTGACACGATGCTCAATTGGTACTAAGGGGCCCAAAGTGTGCCAAGAAAATATCCCCCACACCATTACACCACCACCACCAGCCTGAACCGTTGATACAAGGCAGGATGGATCCATGCTTTCATGTTGTTGACGCCAAATTCTGACCCTACCATCCGAATGTCGCAGCAGAAATCGAGACTCATCAGACCAGGCAACGTTTTTCCAATCTTCTATTGTCCAATTTTGGTGAGCCTGTGCGAATTGTAGCCTCAGTTTCCTGTTCTTAGCTGACAGGAGTGGCACCCGGTGTGGTCTTCTGCTGCTGTAGCCCATCTGCCTCAAGGTTCGACGTGTTGTGCATTCAGAGATGCTCTTCTGCATACCTCAGTTGTAATGAGTGGTTATTTGAGTTACTGTTGCCTTTCTGTCAGCTACAACCAGTCTGGCCATTCTCCTCTGACCTCTGGCATCAACAAGGCATTTTTGCCCACAGAACTGCCGCTCACTGGATATTTTCTCTTTTTCGGACCATTCTCTGTAAACCCTAGAGATGGTTGTGCGTGAAAATCCCAGTAGATCAGCAGTTTCTGAAATACTCAGACCAGCCCTTCTGGCACCAACAACCATGCCACGTTCAAAGTCACTTAAATCACCTTTCTTCCCCATTCTGATGCTTGGTTTGAACTGCAGCAGATCGTCTTGACCATGTCTACATGCCTAAATGCATTGAGTTGCTGCCATGTGATTGGCTGATTAGAAATTTGCGTTAACGAGCAGTTGGACAGGTGTGCCTAATAAAGTGGCCGGTGAGTGTACATCTTGATCCGTAATATATTTCACACTCCCATCAGAGTTGCAAAACGCAATCGTAAGATGTTTACCCCCCTCAAATTTAGTTCCCTCAGATAATGGCAGCACGGTAGCCCAGTGGTTAGCACTGTTGCCTCGCAGCAAGAAGGTCCTGGGTTCGAACCCCAGGCTGTCCCAGGTCCTTTCTGTGAGAAGTTTGCATGTTGTCTGCGTGGGTTTCCTCTGGGTGCTCTGGTTTCCTCCCACACATTCGTTGCAAGAATTCAATTCGTTGTAACAATATGATAACAAAAGGAAGTGGCTTTCTAATTCAAACTGTTTGAATTCTCATAAACCTGCCAGAATGTCTCCCATCTTACAGGAACCTCAGTATAAACAAATGATCACAACTTCAGCCGACTGCAACAAAACTAACCAATAAAAGCATTTGTTAACAAGTAAATTCCTTCCACATTATTGTTTTGATTTTTTTATGTCAGTCCTCACACATTTCTCTCCAACAAATGCAGCAACCACAGCAGCCCAGTAACAGTTGTCTAACAAAGTCATCACAGCATAGGCTTCCACGTAGCGTGGCAGTCTATTCCGTTGCTTACCAACACAGAATTGGCGGTTCGAATCCCCGTGTTACCTCCGGCTTGGTTGGGTGTCCCTACAGACACAGTTGGCCGTGTCTGCGGTTGGGAAGCCAGATGTGGGTATGTGTCCTGTCCTAGCGCCTCCTCTGGTCAGTCGGGGCACCTGTTTGGGGGGGGAGAGGAAACTGGGGGCAACAGCATGATGGTCCCATGTGCTACGTCCCCCTGGCAAAACTCCTCACTGTCAGGTGAAAAGTGGCCAGCGACTCCACATGTATCGGAGGAGACATGTGGTAGTCTGCAGCCCTCCCCAGATCGGCAGAGGGGGTGGAGCAGAGACTGTGATGTCTCGAAAGAGTGAGGTAATTGGCCGGATATAGTTGGGGAGAAAGGGGGGGGGTTGTTACAGCATTAATTGTTGGCTAACAATAATCACAGCAACACTTGAAAAGTCTTGTAGCAGATGGTCAAATTCTGGTGGGTTGTCTCACCTCCTTCTCCTCAAAATGTATTTAGTAAGAATTGCTGGGCTGGGAGGACTCCCTGGGCTAAAGTAATAGAATTTCAGCCCATATATGAAAACCTCCCTCATCCCTCATCTGCTGACGGTGGAGTCACTCATCCCTCTCTCACAGCGCACACACACACACACACACACACACACACACACACACACACACACACACACACACACACACACACACACACACACACACCTCCTGACTGACTGTCCTGCTATCGCGGCCTGCCAGGAGCGGGTATTAATAGCTTTACTTTCTCAGAGCTCTTAGTTGCTGTCTCTCTCTCTCTCTCTCACACGCTCATACACACACACACCCACACACACACGTGTACCACACCCACACAAAATGATCACGTACAGTTACACAGTAGAGCAGTGCACACTTTCACACACGTGCACAATGCCCTGTTGCACAATGACTCAAACTTGTGCACACAGCCACAGAAATTCGTTTGCTAAAAGTAGACACACAAAATGAGAATGAGGGATGTTGTCTGTCTGTCCAATGAAATAGAGAGTTCGTCTGTGCTGTTCTGAGGTAATGCCATCCCAGCAATCTCATGGCGACTGGTGTTTGGCCAAACACAACTGCATTCTCAGCAGCAATGCAAGTTCAAAGTGCTTTGTTTTAAAACGCCTAGTTATAATTTATGGATTGCGGGGTGTTGGTGGAACAGGATGTGCATAAAACTGCTCTACAGCCCAGAAGCAGTAAGTCGTTTCAGTCTGAGATAGGCCCGGAGAGGACACTGTATATCCTGCATGCATACACTAAAGTTTAGTTAATCAGGGAATAGTATGCATTTCACATCTGTTTAAGGAGTTAACATGAAAAGCCTCAGCTAGTCTGTCCAAACTGCCAATTGAAAGGTTATTAGCACATCATTTGAAGAAGGTTGTTTGATGGATGGTTGACCTGCCTATATTAATCTTCCTTAATATCTTTTCCTTTCTATACATTTCTCCCAAGTGTTAATTGGACCAATCACTGATCCAGGCCAGCCTAGATGCTTGGTACTAAACAGCCTGCTATAGTGCGGTGCTATGATTAAGCCACCTCTATAATTCTGTTTAAAATATTAATTTTTCGTTTTCATTATCCCTATTTGTTTCTAGCTCATCATAAACACTGAATATTTACAACAAAAAAAGTAACAATCAGGCGTATTTTCAGAGCCCGATAGATAATTTCTAATGTGTAGAACCATGATTTATGCACCATTATTAAGTTTGGGATTGTTTTCATAAGTTATCATAAGGCTGTACTATTTTCAAAGCTTAATGAGGTGAGAATCAGTTTTAGTTTTGTGGGACAAAGCTGTTTTTATGTAGTGCAACTACTTAGCCACTCAGCTGGATCCCATTAACCCTGGAAGGTCTTCATCCTCTTGTTGTTAAATTTGTATTTATTTTCTCCCATGTGAAATGTTTTTAAAGGATTTATTCAATGTGGCCAGTTCGGTTCCTGGTCAAGGAGAATCTGGTCATAATAACATTTAAGTCAAGTCAATTTTATTTGTATAGCCCAATATCACAAATAACAAATTGCCTCGGGAGGCTTTAGCAACACAACATCCTGTCCTTAGACCCACCCATCGGATAAGGAACATCTTCCGCTTCCGGTGTGGGAAGATGGTGGCGTGAATTCGTGTTTGCAGTGGCCTCACCCAGTACCAGTGTGGGAAGATGGCGGTGTGAATTTATGTTTGCGGCGGCCTCACTGTTACAGCTGAACTAAGACCAAAAGATCAAAAAAGTGCAGCAAGAGCCGTACCATAAGAAAGCCACTAAAGAAAACGGTTCAGTCACTATTACCATTTTATTACAACTTGGCCAGTGCATAAAAAACAACAACATAAAGAACCAAATGGCAAACTCATGAATAACTAAGGCAGGGTGGTGATAAGGGCAAAATAGGATGACTAAAGATGAATACACTAAACACAAACGGACAAGGGAAACAATACTCACTGCCCTGCCTGGCAAAGCCAAATGAAACTGAAAATGAAAGGCGGGTATTAACCCCAAAATAAAAAAAAGGGATCTAGAACATAAGCATGAGTGCCAGGCAAAAGTTAACCAAGAAGTTTACAAAAGTCAAACAAACAGTATTCAGAAATGTGAGGGGGCCTCTTCATCTCCATGGACCTGTGAGCTTTTATAGGAGTCAGTAGGGGAAGACCTCAGGTGCTGCCCATCTGCAAACAGTGCAGCAATCAGCACCACTTCACTGGCTCCACCTTCTCAAGCACCACCTCGGATGACAGAATGGGCAGGGGCGTAACACCTCCACCCATAAGACATTAAATGATGCACAAAAAATTAATAATAATAATGCCGCAATTTAATGTAAAATCAAAAAGCACCAAAAACAAATAAACCCACTTTAATGATTACCCCCACTTGGAGGACGGGTTAACTTCTGACGACCAGGCGCAGCACGAGGGTCCTTGATCCACCCACCAGGCAGGAAACGGGAACTTGAGCACCCCCATCAAGACCAGAATCAGGAACCTCTTGATCCACCCGCCAGGACTTGAGCCAGGAACAAGGAACGACACCACAGCCAACGAGAGACAGGGGCAACAAACAGCTGAGTAGGTGCAGACCAACAGTAGAGAACAAGAAATGGTCACAGCAGCAGCCACTTGCCTTGAGACACCCCCAATAAGATCTATTAGGGGAAGGCACAGTTGATAATCAGGCTGTTAAGACACCTGACCACAGGTGCAGGGACCCCAGGGAACCGCAGCATCATCTCCGCCAGCATACTCCAGGAACAAAAAAGGCAGGAAATGGATGACGTAAAAATAAATAAATGAATAAAAACTCAATAATACACACCAGCACCCCAAGCACTCGTGGGAGATGTGGTTTATTTTTCAGAGCTGCTTGCTGTAGTAGTTCCTCAGGTCACACAGCTCCTCTGCTGCAGTTGCAGTGATAACTGAGGCCTGGGACGGAGCGCTGATCAACGGAGGCCTCTGGTGGTCGGAGTTGGCATCTGTGATGACTGAGGGTGATGCAGAGACGTCTCCAGCCGCAACATTAGCGCAGTTTCCTCCTCCATCTTTGGGGTGGTGGTGGATTGTCGTTTGGAGCTGGGTTTAACTGGAGGTGGTTTTGCGTTTTCGGCCTCACAATGGCCCTTTTGTAAGACAATCTCAACATCCACCTCCACGGGATGTTGGAATGAGATAGATCTTCCACTCTCCTTTACATACCCTCCCTCATCCTCTTTTTTATCTCCATCTGTCCATCTCTCCTTACTTTCTTTAGACCGTTTCTTGGTCTATTCGACTGACTTTGGGTCTTGTTTCCTGACCAGCTTTCTCTGTTCCTTGATTACTTTGTGTTTGGGTGGTAACAAGGGCACAGCCAGAGAGGACAAAGGAGCAGTGTTCACAAGAGCCACAGGTTTGGCAGACCTGGCGTTCTTTTGCTGTAGCTGGAAACAATCAGCCCCTACATGTCCAGGCTTCTTGCAATAGAAGCACACGGGTTTGTCCTTTAGACCAAACCCCTTATGGTTAGCCCATTTATGGTTAGCCCCTTTCTGTGGGGAACCCGGCCGACTAACTCTGTCTGAGGGGGTTAAAGGTTTAGATGGGTCCTTAGCTGACCTATCAGGGTGCATGCTGGACCTCTCAAAGCAAACACTCTTGTGGGTCAAGATGTACTCATCTGCCAGAGCAGCAGCAGCAGCCACCTGATGCACTTTCTGCTCATTTAGGTGAGTGGCAACGGCCTCCGGGAGGTAGTTCTTAAACTCCTCCAAAAGAATAAGGTCTCTGAGCCTAGCAAAGTCCTTAACTTTAAGGGATAGGCACCCCCTTTCAAACAGGTTCTCCTTCTCGTGCGCAAACTCCATATAAGTCGGGCCATCAGGCTTTCTAAAACACCTAAACTTCTGCCGGTAGGCCTCTGGTACAAGCTCATAAGCCCTCGAAACTGCTTTCTTAACAGTATCAAAATCCAGACTGTCTGCTGAAGACAAAGAGGAATAAACTTGCTGGGCTTTTCCAGTCAACACACACTGCAACAGCAGAATCCAATATTTCTTAGGCCAAGCTAATGATGTAGCTACACGTTCAAAATGGGGGAAGTACTTGTCATCCTCCTTCTCAGAGAAGAGGGAAACCAGTCAAATATTTCGACTAACATCAAACTCAGGATTTGGAGCTTCACTCCCTGACTTACGATCTCCAAGCTCCAACTCCTTCAAGTGCAGGACTTTCTCAAGTTCAAGCCTCTCTAACCTCTCCTTAGACTCCAGCTCCAACTGTTTATCTCTCTGTCTAAGTTCCATCTCCTTCAGCGGGAGTTCTTTAAACTTAAGTTCATAGTCGAGCTTTTTAAGCCTTAAGGACTGATCACTAGGCTTGCCCTCAGAAACTGGACCTACTGGATAAGGAGTGGTTAACACGGGCATCTCCTCACTAGGAAACACCCGTTTCTCAACCAAGGCAGACATAAGGGCTAAGCTAATATAAGCCTTGTGACCATTCCTATTAACCTCAACTGAATAGTGTTCAGCAATTAGCAGTAGCTCTGCCTTAGTGCAGCGGTCGAACTGGGCTCCCGTTTGGGCCTCAGCAAATTTAGCTGCATCAAACTCCATGATATGAGGAAATACAAAATGGAGGGAGAAATGAATAACTACTACTTAGCCTAACCCAAACACTAAGGGGGGGGGCACCTCACAAAATAGCCTACAGACTACACAAAGACATTGCCAACAAAAACAAACAGTGACTCTGAACCTGCGGCAAAACAATGGTAATAACCATGTCAAAAAAGCAGCAAAAAAAATAAGTTAATAACCAATCAATTAAAGGGATCCCAGATGAGCCCCCAATTACGTTACGGCTGAACTAAGACCAAAAGATCAAAAAAGTGCTACAAGAGCCATACCATAAGAAAGTCACTAAAGAAAACGGTTCAGAGTCACTATTACTATTTTATTACAACTTGGCCAGTGCATAAAAAACAACATAAAGAACCAAACGGCAAACTCATGAATAACTAAGGCAGGGCGGTGATAAGGGCAAACTATGATAACTAAAAATGAATACACTAAACACAAACAGACAAGGGAAACAATACTCACCGCCCTGCCTGGCAAAGCCAAATAAAAATGAAAATGAAAGGCGGGTATTAACCCCAAAATAAAAAAGGGATCTAGAACATAAGCATGAGTGCAGGCAAAAGTTAACCAAGAAGTTTACAAAAGTCAAACAAACAGTATTCAGAAATGTGAGGGGGCCTCTTCATGCCCGTCTGCAATCAGTGCAGCAATCAGCACCACTTCACTGACTCCACCTTCTCAGGCACCACCTCAGATGACAGAATGGGCAGGGGCATAACATCACCCAGTACCATCCATGCAGTGTCTTTGTCCACGTCCACATCTGTGTCTAAATTTGTTTTGTCTTCATTTGATGGCTGGGAGAGCTGGCGCTGGACAAGCTGGCAGAGCTTAGTCTGCTGCATCCTGTGGGCCCAGGGACCAAAGAGGAAACACCGAGGGCAGTCTGCCAGGACACGGAAGCGGGGCAGGCTAAGCTAACTGCTCACCCATGCAGACCGGCAGTTATGACAGGCATCTGTGTTCATTCTCTTGGACAGTGATTTTTTTTTTATGGTTTGATATGTGTTCTTGTAATTTTTGGATATGTGTCTTTGTCTTTGTGTTGCACTTCTGTGGGCTGAGGGAAACAATAAAATGTGCCTGATTCCTAAACTCCCTGAAAAAAAACCTCCACTTTAACAGGGAGAAAAAAATAGGAAGAAACCTCAGGGAGAGCAGCAGAGGAGGGATTGTCAGAAGACGGACAAAGTGCAATGGATGTTGTGTTTACACAACAACATTGAAAGAGGATAACAGAATTATAATGGAATTATAAAATATATGAAGACCATGATGAGGAGGATGTCAAGCAGTGTCCAGATGCCACCGGAACAGCCCAGGACCCGAACCACGCGACCAACATCACCATGTTAAAAAAAAAAAACATTAGTCACACATCTTAGTGAGAGAAGGATATACCTTTTATCATATGACTGGCGAGGACTGTCCATTCACATTCTCAGCGGGCAAATGTACAAATAATGTCTACAAATATCAGCAAGAGCTAGAAGCTGCTGTGTACTGGAGTCAAATTCACCATGTGCATGCACACTTGGCCAATACAGTTGATTCTGATTCTGAAATAGCATGACCTGAAATTGTACAATGCATGCACAAAAGTGGATTTTTGTGCCACACAACAACGGCAACTATGGTTGCAATGCTTAAATTTAGGGTTAAGATTAGGTTGTGAAGTTGTGATAAAATGGTTCCTCTATCTTCGTCTAATGACTGGTTTCCAGTGTCAATGGAGACTCTCCCTCAGCCTAGAAGTCGGTGGCGAGTAAACACACTCACACCAAGTGAATGTGTTTACTCGCCAGGTGGTGGAACAGATACGTCTCTTTCTGTGTCACTCCGACTTGGGGAAGTTGATGTTTTCTACAAAAATAACACATTTTGTGCAAAATGTGAATATTTAGTGCATATTTGTATTCCATCATTTATGATAAAAGTTTAGGTATGACAAAAGTTGCAGAATATTTATTCGATTTTCACTGGTTAGGGTTTTTAAGAGCGCTTATTACAAAGTCAACCCTTTCAGAGTCTCGCTGAACGTGATCCTAACGTCTATCACCGTTTTCTGTTTCATTTCATCCAATCTTCCAGGTGATAAGTACTGGGTGTTTAAAGAAGTGACTGCTGAGCCGGGCTACCCACACAGCCTGGTCGAGCTGGGTAGCTGCCTCCCAAAAGACGGCATTGACACTGCACTGCGCTGGGAGCCCGTCGGAAAGACCTACTTCTTCAAGGGAGACCAGTACTGGCGCTACAACGAGGAGAAACACACGGCAGACCCAGGCTACCCCAAACCCATCACCGTGTGGAAAGGAGTCCCAAATGCACCGCAGGGAGCCTTCATCAGTCGGGAGGGATGTGAGTAGTCCTCATTTTGTATTCTTAACGTGGCATGTACATCAGACGACACGATTTCAGTCCAATTTTGACAACGCCAACAAATTTCCAGCGTCGGGCCCGATTAAGAACGTTGGGAACAACAAACGGGTGTCTTCACCCTGTGTAGTGTGACATAATCAAAAAACAGCAATGTGGCATCTGGGACGCCCCACGACATCCCGATTAAAAGTCTAGCATGTCAGAATGTTTTGTATTTTCCTGCCTAGTCTAACAACTCCTACAACGTATTCCTTGACATTGACTAATAGGATGACAGAATGCTCTCTGGTGCACACATGTAAACATGGCATACAGAAAGAGGGATGCTGCTGCTGTCAGGTGGAATGACCAAACCGCAGAAAGGTTTGTTGAGCAGTGATAACAATATCCCTGCAGGCCTTTAAAAAAAAAAAGGCTAAATATTGACTAGAAATAATGGAGCCACTTCAGCAACCCGGTGAGTAGCTGGTTAAGCTATGCTAGGCCATCATTTCCTAGTCCGCCAGCATCATACATGGTGTTTCTGTAGCATAATGCAATTTCTTGACCCTCCTCCCCAATGACCTATGAACTCACGCAAGATCGTGAAAAGCAGTACACGATGGATGATTGGTCGGGGTCACACTTGTAGTGTTGCCAGAATCCTGGCCAAGACATGACAAGAATGTATGGTACTATGATTGCCTAATCTGACATGGTGACCATCGTGAAAGACAAAAATATCGTGTAGTCTGATCCCACCTTAAAACGTCTGATTCTTCAAAGATACGTTGCAATAAATTAAGAGTTCTGAAGCAAGACATCCATTTTATCAACATCAGGGTTGGTTGGTATGCTAACTCCTCTGAGAGCCATGGAGCTCATTAGATTTTTTTTGGGGCTTTATTTCACATTTTGCTCTATTTTTTCTTACTCTTCTTTGTTTTTTATGCAATTTTATTGGATAACACTTTCTTTAAGGCCCACGTTCATAAACCCCTGTGAGTGTACATACAACTCACATATATAATGTGTTATGACACTATATGACCTATTGTGATTTAAGAATGTTTCTAAGCCACTCTATACAGCTTAATAGTTATTAAAATGTATTGATAAAGGACTTAAATTCATACAACTCTCCTGTTAGGAAATCTGTCTCATAAAACATCTGAAATATATGGGGTGAGGTTCTTGATTTGAACTCCAGTTTTGCCTCCGGTTGCTTTCGCAGAAAGCAGAATTGGCAGTGCACATGGGTGGGGAGCCAACAGCTGGCTCCACATATATTGAAGGACACGGAGGTGTGCGCCTTCCCCAACCGCTGTAAGGGCTGTGTGATGGTAGGGCCTTAAGAAAATAGAAAAGTGGACATACTAAATTGAGATGAAAATGAACGGATGGATTAAAATTCTTTTTGGAGAGTCTAGTCGGTATAGAAGGAGTGATGAGTTGACCACAGACCGCTTGTTAGTCAATCAGTTATTGTCTGTTAATGACCATGTCAGCGGCTGCCAATCTGCCATTGAGCCAACCCAATGAGTCATTTTGCCTGTCAACCAGTCTGTTAGCCAACCTAACAGTCAGTCAATCAGCCACACAGTCAAGAAGTCATATAGTCAAATGCTTCATCATTCACTGAGTGAGAAACTTAGTTTCTCAGTTATTTGGCAATGCAGCCAGCTACCAGGTTGTCAGTCAGGAGGCCAGCCTCTATTCTTCAGTCGGCAAGTCTTGTTGGCTGATTAGTCAACCAGTCTGTCCAGTGGATGGATTACACAGTTACAGCGAGGTTGATTCATTCACATTGAGGGGATTCTCCCTCTGCTCCACATTCATACTACAACAGCATTGCACGCCTTAAGCAGTGGGGGAAACACAAAAACATAAACATGTGTATACATATAAATACGCACACATATGCAATCACGTGCATATGTACCCAAAAAGACGCCTACAGAGATCACACAGATGAATGCACAGCGACACACAGACACTGCTTTCCTGGAGGGAAACTACCCATCATCACTTCTGCTTGTCAAGTTGCAACCCCCATGGCCCTGTCTGTCACTGAGGGAGGCAAGAACCACAAGCAGAGCTTTTCGTGTGTGGGGGGTTGCGTGTGTGTGTGTGTGTGTGCAAGTGTATGAGAATGTTTGTGTTTATGTAAGATCAGCTGTGGTAACATGAGCAGTATGGCTTTTTCTCTAGACTGTTTGCTAACGGGGGCTTAGAGGTGGCAGAATGGTGTGTGTGTGTGTGTGTGTGTGTGTGTGTGTGTGTGTGTGTGTGTGTGTGTGTGTGTGTGTGCATGCGCACACACGCATGTCATTTTTGTGGAGATGAGACACATTAGCAAAAGTAATGTTTCTGTGTGTTTGTGTGTGTGTCTGTGTGTCTTTATGTGGTTGTATGCCCACATGCATGGTACATGTAATGTCTTCAAGTCCTGGTTTTCACAAACATAAATTTCTATGTCAGCAAGGGTGTAAGACTTCTTTAAGGCCTTTGTATGTATTGTATGTGCATTCTCAATTGCACACAATTTCTGGTTTTTGTGTATGTGAGAGTGTGCTTGATGTGAGTGTAATGGAGCATGTTTGTCCCTTTCATGAAGGGTTATCTGTTTACTACTGTCTATTTTTCTCTCTTTCTTGTTCTATTTCTTTGGTATAGCCATTTGTCTCCTAGCTACATTGGCCGTCTCACAAGCATTACATAATGTTGCCCTTCAATGCAAACAAGCACTGCTGAGGCCAGAACACAGTAGCTGACTGAAACCACTGTGTTGCACTCGATATGTCTTGCCTCTAATAAGCCCCTTTGCCACAGGGATATGCTAGTGCTAAGAGAGAGGCCATACAGTTGAGGAAATTGAAAATGGTGTTGGGGAGAGTGTTGTCTTAGAAAGTGAGGCATGATATTTGATATTTTTCATTTTCATGCTTAAAACCTCACACATTTCCTGGACGGAAATGAGAAAAATTGGATTCCTCTTGGCACGGTGGCACAGTGGTTAGGCACGGTAGCGCAGTGGTTAGGCATGGTGGCATAGTGGTTAGCACAGTTGCCTTACAGCAAGAAGGTCCTTGGTTCGAGCCCCGGGGTAGTCCAACCTTGGGGGTCTTCACAAGCTTATCCTCTGTGTGGCATTTACATGTTCTCCCAGTGTCTGTGTGGGTTTCCTCCGGGTGCTCCGGTTCCCTCCCACAGTCCAAAGACATGTAGGTCAGGGGAATCGGCCATACTAAATTGTCCCTGGGTGTGAATGTGTGTGTGTGTGTGTGTGTGTGTGTGTGTGTGTGTGTGTGTGTGTGTGTGTGTGTGTGTGTGTGTGTGTGTGTGTGTGTGTGTGTGTGTGTGGGCCCTATGATGGCCGGACCTGGACGGCCTGTCCAGGGTGTCTCCCCACCTGCTGCCCCAATGACTGCTGGAATAGGCTCCAGCAGCCCCGCGACCCTAAGAGCAGGATAAGCGGTTTGGATAATGGATGGCTGAATCCTCTTGTCTTGTTTTTTTTTTTTTCTTTCTTTTTTTAAATTTTTATTTGTTTGTTTTCGGTTCAAGCCCATTTCAAAAGGTCCAATCTTCAAGTTAGAGGAAAAAGTGAACTCTTAGGTATAATTGTCATTTACAGGTCAAAAATACAAAAGCTCTCAGATATCTGCACCATATTGATGACAAGAAAATGTCAGCTAGTTTGGCCAGGATGGCACAGCCATTATAAATGTTGGTGTCACAAAATAAAGATTAATTTTAATTGCAAGAAATTGTGGTTTGATGTAGTCGCGCACACAAAAAATGTTTCCAACAATGAGGAATATGGCTTGTTTGGCCTATTGATTGCACACACCTAATGGTTTTGCTTTTGCACCCCCCCCTTCCATACCATTCTGCAATTTCTACCCAACCCCCCACCCTCCCCCATGTATCTCGCCTGTCTTAGACTACACCTACTTCTACAAAGGGAAGGAGTACTGGAAGTTTGACAACCAGAAGCTGACAGTGGAACCTGGCTATCCTAAGTCCATCCTGCGTGACTGGATGGGCTGCGACCAGTCCGACATGGAGCGCTCCGCCAATGGCAACCGTGGCGACCGCCAGTTGCCCCTCGACGACGTGGACATCATGGTGACCATCAACGACGTCCCGGCGACGGTCAACGCCATCGCCGTGGTGATCCCCTGCATTCTGTCGCTCTGCATCCTGGTGCTGGTGTACACGATCTTTCAGTTTAAAAACAAAGGGGTGCAGCAGAACACGGTGACCCAGCACTACTACAAATACCCTGTACAAGAGTGGGTATGACAGGCGCCTTTGTTTTTGTTTTTGTTTTTTTTTCTCCAAGAAAATATAAAGGTTCAAGCGTTGGGAGGTGCAAAGCGGTCGTGACTTTGACTGACGTGCTAGCTAATGTCTGCTAATGACAATGCTACCAGTGCAATTGAAGGACAGCAGGACAACAAAGCTGAGGGGGTGCTAACTTTGCAAGCTAACGTTGGCAAAGAATGTCACACATAAGGACACTAAAAAACACTCAGGTGGCTCAGAAAACGAGCAACCTGTGTGTGTGTGTGTGTTGTGAAGGTGTGTTTGTGTGTGCGTGTGAGAGAGATTTGTGCCTGTCTTATAACACAAACACCTCGGTGTAAAACAGGGAGGAAAGGGTTACTCTGATTTTGTCTTACCCCCTTTTTTCTCACCTGACAAGGACCCTTAAATACACATGGCTGATTGGCCAGAAGAGCATGAATCAAAATGGGCTCCTGGAGGATTGGATTGGCTTAGAACAGACTTAATGACTGATCTGGCTGTCTGGTCTTGTGCACCCAATTTGCCTGCATCTTCTTTGGCTGTTTAAATGGCAAGATGGGATCTTTCCGAGTGATGAGCTGTCATTATTTCTGCTGGGACACAAGACCTTTTTTTTTCTCAGTGAAAAATAAAGAGAGCGAGAGAGAAAAGGTGGGAGTTGTGTCCACACTTCCAGGCCACCTACAAGCTTGTTTCTCTCAACATGTTTGTACACATGAACTGCTTCAACTGTTAAGTCAGATGAAATTAAATGCAGAAAAAGAAAAAAAAGAAAGAAATGGATTTAAAAAATGTTTAAACTTGAACATAAAATGTAGGTAGCAAGGCCATATCAAAAAAAAAAAACAAAAAAAAAACAACCAAGGATTTCTTTGTGAAATCGCTGAATTGTTTTGTTTTAACTTAGTTTCAACCGTGTGGAAATGTAGACATGCCGAAGAGGACCTTTTTCTCTCTCTGTCATACAAAAGGAAAGACATCCTCATTACTATCGAACCAGACTTTGGGGCTGACAACACTGCAATTTACCAAATGCTCACAGGATTAAAAACACAGGCTTTAACAACAGCTCATATTCTAAAAAAAAAACAAACGGTGAAACAGTGAAAATATGAAGTCATTTCCCCACCAAAAACAACAACAACAACAACAAAAACAACAGTAAAACCTGCTTGGGCTGACAGATTTGGGCAGCATGTTTTGGTTATCAGTGTTTGAAGTTCGAGTCGATTCATTCTAGAACATTTAGTCATCTAGTGTCTTTACAGCCCTTCTTTAACAAGACACCTGCTGTCAGACAACTGAACCAGTCTGTAGTCTGTTTATTTTAGATCTCGACTTCGTTTGTTTTGTTCTCTCTATCCGGCTTTGTTTTTGTCTTGGTGGTTATCTCTCTCTCTCTCTCTCTCTCTCTCTCTCTCTCTCTCTCTCTCTCTCTCTCTCTCTCTCTCTCTCTCTCTCTCTCTCTCTCTCTCTCTTTCTCTCTCATCACCATTTATACACTTTACAAACATGGGAGGCTCAAAGCAAAGAGTGTAGAAGGAGGGAGAGGGAGATTAGAAAGAATGAGAGAATATAGATGGCAAAAAAGGGGGAGAGGATAAGAGAGGGAGAGAGCAAAGGAGAAGAGGCACAGGGAGGAAGAGAGAGTCTGTATTAGTATGCTTGCTGTGGCTCAGTGACATTGGCCAGGCTATAATGAAGTACCTCTGTTCACAAAGCCCTAATAGGGACTACTTTCCCTCAACATCCCTCACCTTAATCATCCTGTCCTTTGTCTGTCCTCATGTTCTTCCCCTTGTCCATCTCTCTCTCTCTCACTGTCTCTCTCTCTCTCTCACTGTCTCTTTCTCTTTCTCCCCACAAATTGACTTGTCTTTTCATTTGCCTCTTCTCTCTTGCGGTTCAGGTCTTCTCTGCTTCTACCTCACTCTTTACTGTTTATTTTGCTCGCTTTCTATCTCTTGCTCTCTCATCCTTGTCGGTTGTCTCTGTCTAGCGTTCTCTGTGCCAGTACTTTTCTCTAGCTCTTTCTCTCCTTTTACTTTTATTCTTCTGTCTCTCTCTCTCCCCCTCTTGCTCAATTTGCACTCTCCTATTGTCCTTTTGTCTGTCTCTCCTCTCCGTGGGTTTGTTTCTCCCATTCACTCTCTCACTGTCGTCTCTTTCCATGTCCAGTCAATTATTTTGCCCTCCTTCTCTAACTTTTTCTTGAAATCTCTGACATACTTGAGTCCGTCTCCCTCACAAGCTCCTGTGTCTAATTGTTTTCTACCGACACACCGACTCACTTGATGCACACCAGGTTGCTTTTAAGCAGGCATTAATTCAATGCTTGTCCACATACAGTCAGTTTCATCTGAATCTGTCTGCTCTCTTAATGGTCAAATTAGCCCCTTTCATCACAGTTTTGGCAATGTTGGTTATGCTCAGAAATCTTCTGGAGCCTTGACAGAAGTGCCAAAATCTTTCCAAATCTTTTTTCTTTTTTTTTTACCTCAAAGACTTAAAAAGAGATTTTCACATGATGCATTGAAAAGTCGCATGACATATGTATTTCTAATATAGCGGTCAGATGTTTTTTGGGGACAATACAGGGGGAGTGCACATTAGCTACCATCAACGCGTTTTAAGCCAATTTTTAAACTGTGAACACGAAACGCTAAATGGAAATGCCAACTTTCGATAACAAATCCTACATGTTTTCACCAAAAAATATTCATGCTTGTTTAAAGTAGCAAAGTTGGCATGTCGATGAAGAGAAAATGCAGTAAAAATATAAAATGTTGGAGTAAATGATAAAGTAGCAGATAAAATCAGCATTGCTTCTGCAGTGATAAAGCTGCCCATTGTGTTTCCTGGTCTTTGTCTTTGGACGGTGTGGAATATGACCAGGTACAGCTAACATCAACTTGCAAGGATAACTCATTCAGTCGCAAGTAAATTTGTCAAAACTCTCCAATTCTCTCCTTTAGGAGTTAGCTGTTATGCTAGCGGTTTTTGCCGAGGGACCGTTATCGGTGCTCATTATATGGCGTAACCTTTTCACACCTTGCAAACGGGGGTTGTTCACTTGCTCAGCATCTTTTGATGAAAACACACAAATTATATTTGCAAACTCACTTTAAAACTGTGTACTATTTGGATGAAAAAAACAGCTATTAAGTATTACAGAGGTGTTGTTTAGATTGTATTGCATCATACCGTTGGAGTCAGTAAATCAAGCGACTTTGCATACAGCAGGAATCTGAATCATTCCATTTCCTATTTATTTATTCATAATTACGTCCAAGACCAAGAGTAAAGGCCAGTGTTAGTTGTACTCATACTCACTGCACAAGAATATTTATGTGTAGGCAACGAAGTGTTTCAAGAATGATATGCAGTTACACAGGGTCCAATAATTTGATATAAAATGGGCAATTAAGTAATCCTTTTTGTTATCATTCGGTCTGAAAAATTGTGACTGCAAAGGAAAAAAAACATAGCTTGAGGGCAGCTGGGCACATCCTGTGTGAGTCACTTTTTATTAAGACTCATGGTACGGGAGCTGGCATCATTAGGCACACATATGCACAAGTTTGCACAAATATTTTTTCAAAAACAAAATCACGCGCGCGCGCACACATCCACGTGCACACTTACGCATACATCTAAGAACAACTGCAGACAGTGCACAAATGACCCTCTCCCCTGACAAAAACCAACACACATTCATGCTCACATTGTTAGACACACACACACTCATACACAACCATGCATATAAGTGCAAATAACTCATACACTCAAAGTACAGAAATAGCCAACAGTGGCTCTCCATACCCTCCTTAAAGCGGCTGTAGACAACTTTTCAATTTTCCCCTGCTATCGTTTCCATGTGTTTTTACTGTTTGCAAAGACAACCGGAGCACTTTCCATTTATTAGCAGCCTGGCTACCGTCCAAAGTGAGAAACAACCGTTAAGAATCCCAATTTGAACTAGAAACCCTGATCTCAATGTTATGATAAAGGAAGAGGAAAACATCCTGTAGTATTACTAAGTAGGCAGGTTGTGTTACTTGCTGATCCAGTAGAAATGATACCGACTGAATGTTGGTTTGTAACCCTCTCAAGTCTCGGGTGTTGTATCAAACTCCGTTTCCCCGTCGAGATCCGTTTCCCCCAACCCAGAGTTTGATACAGCACCGGAACTCGCCCATCGAGTGAATACCCATCCGAGGTTCACGCTTCTCTTACCTCTGTTTCTATCACTCTCCCTCTTCGCCTTCTTTTCCTCTTCCGTCAACTGGGTTCTTTTTCCACCCTCACTTCGGTTGTTCCACTCCGCTACTGGGGATAGCTACCGATAGCTGCCGGGGAAAACAAAAGCGCTATCCTCTTCCTATTTTGGTGTACAATGGTTGACGCACTTCCTTTGTGCCGTAAATCGAGCTTTTGTTTTCCCGCAAGATCATACCCAGTGGCAGACAGAATTGCATAGTGACAGCGAAGCTTATAGGGGACCAACCTAAACCAATCTAAATCATTATTCTATAGCCATTACACTGTGCTATCAACATTTACTTCATAATGATAAATTAAAGCAAAAATAAATATATATATATATATATATATATATATGTGTGTGTGTGTGTGTGTGTGTGTGTGTGTGTGTGTGTGTGTGTGTGTACTGCCACTTTAAGGCTCCAATCCTATTTCCCGTAAGTTAATGGGTACATGTTGTCTGTCTCTGTACATCTGTCGCTTTCTCTCTTCCTCCCTTATTGGTTTTCATCCTCTCAGCCTCTCTCCTCATCCAGGGTTGCTCTCCTTGCAGTAATTCAATGTAACCCCTCCTCATACATCCTTATAGTTACACGCCACTGCTGAGTGCAGTTCAATGCACACTGCAGAGGCACGAATCAACCTCATTCAATATTGTGCAAGGCCATTTTGACTCAGCAGAAAGTCATTATGCGTTATGACCAGATTTGTTCCCTGGGAGCATACAATAACTTAATGGCATAGAATAAGACATCATGTCACTGATTTGCGAGCCTATACAAAATATGTCCCCTTGCCTGGTATCTGTGTAAGCAGGAATAAAGGCAGTCATCCATCCGAAGAATTGCCTTTCAGATTTCTCCTTCCTTTTCTCAATGTTTCATCAACGTTTTTGCAATATACTTACTAGAAGGTTCTTGGTTCTTGGGAAATTTACACATTAATCAATCTGAAAGTGAAAGTTAGATGCCAAAATAAGATGGCCACCATCTGATAGAGGTGAGACCATGTTCAAGAATATGACTGCTACCATAGAAATGGCTTTTTGATTTTACCACAAAAAAAGGAAGTTTTCTGGTAGACATACTTATTCTATTCTATATATTAGGCTAATTAACTTAAAAGTTTTTTGTTTGTTTGTTTTGTTTGTGTCTTGTATCTATAACATTCAAATGAAAACCTTCAATGGTAATTAACTTAGGAAGTGGTCATTGAACACATTGATAAGGACTGTTAATTTAGAAACTTACTCTACTTATTAAATCCCCAATGGGAAAATCTTCTATTTAATTATCAACTTTTATATTTATTTTTCCCTTTAGCAGGGTCAGCCAATGAAGTTTAGTGCCCTTGGAAAAGGAAGGGTTATGTATCCACATTCACTTGAGGGACAGCAACATTACATCGTATGCCACCCTGTCACCTAAGACATCAGAAAGACCGACCAGGAAAACCATTTCTTTACATTGACAGAATGGATAATGGGAGCCTTGTGTGGCTTATGTGTGACAATTGACAGTGAAAGGCAATTAGCCTGCATTCATATTGAACTTCTGATAATGATATGTTCCCTGGCTGAACCTGAAGGATTTGTGAATGAAAAAACAAAACACTCTATTTCAGATCATGCAGTCATTGACACTGCATTGATATGATATAATCCATTGACTGCCATCCTTAATTTATGGGGGAACAACATACTTTATCCTATCGATTAAGTTATCTGTTCCCTCATTTGTCAGCTCAACAAGCTTTTACAGGACATTGTCCCCCTAATTGTCAGCTTTTTGTGGGCACCTTAAAAAGCAAGTTAAAAAAAATGGTGAGCTGTTGTGTGGTCCTCTTCGGTGAAGCCTTGTACATGTTTAGCCTGACGGCCACTGTGTAGTTTTTATACTGTACACTCATTCACAATGTATAACAGCAGAGCCTCAGGGCTGTGTCAATGCCTTGTAAGTTTTTTTTTTTCACTTTAACTTGAAAGAGAATGAGGAAGAAGGTTGTGTGCAGCATCCTGCACATCCCAGGGGCATGCATTCAGTCAAGCTACTGTAACATGGGGTTGTTATCCCTTTTGAATGCTCACCCTCTCCCGGATTTTTTTGGTGATCATCCGTCTGGTAAATGGCTGAAGTCAGGGGTTGTCATTACAGAAGAAAACGCATATGATCATTAAAAATGTTCGGTTTTTGTTATGTGGTGAGAAAGCCTTACTGTAACTTATGAGCGAGCTGACCAAATCAATCTTCATATGCTCATGTAATGTCACTCACTACAACAGCCTCAGTGATGCAAGTGGGTATTAAGTGCCTTGCTCAAGGGCACATTGGCAGTTAGCGTTGAGAGAGGGAAGAGCAGCCCCCCATTTCCTCCCAATGACACCCCCCTGTTCAACAGATACAAACTGGCAACCTTTTGGTCAGTATCTTGCTTCTCCAACCATCGGGTTTCTGCCACCTTGAACCCACTTTTTGAGCAGAAATAGGCTCCAGCTTCTCATAACCCGCTTTACCAGGTTACATAAACATTATGAAGAGACATGTCACAGAGGTGGTTCCAGTGGATTAGTTAGTTGGACTGGTTTCTTGATTCGGCCTCGGTGCTTGGGGTCTGCTGTACTTCCGTAAAGAATCGGTGATTTGTAAAAATCTAACAAGTGGGACAGTGAGCAGGTGAAATGTTGTGGAGGTTTCCTTCCATCACGTTTCACATGAGATCTTTACGATATTATGGGGGTGAACTGAAATGATTTCCACCCCCCTCCATTCCTGCAGTAGTGAAAGTTGAAGTTGTGTATATTTATATATTTACTGAGATTTGCAGAAGAGTAGCAGTTTACAAAAGTGCAGTGTATTTCAGCAGATGTCTGTTGTGGAAACATTAATGGAAAAATGATACTTGAAAGGAATAGTAATTGCATTGTCTCATACTCATATTGCTTACGGAACATACATAATGACAAAATGTACATGAGATTTTACACTGTTTGGTGGATAATATTCACCGGTCTTCTATTTAAATTTATTCATTTAGCCAGTTCCTATTTACTCATTCTTGAGGGCAAAGGGTCCTCTGGAGATTTGCCTCTTTAATGGATATTGTATACTGACCTGGGATAAACTGGCATCAAAATGTACTCCAATTTCATTAGTGCCATTTGTTACGTCTGCCCTGCTACGCCAGGCAGTCGAGACATATTCACACCAAGCACTACAGTGTCTTTGTCATTCTCTTTGGACATTTTTCAGAGGCATATATGCGGGTCTCTTTGTTAACATTACCATCATCTGAACTGGGGATCCAAAATGGCACAAGTGGGAGTGACAGCTTTGTTCTCACTGTTCAAGGCAGACAAAAATATAACGTAAAAACGTTTGGAAAGGTTAGACTTCTAGATGGAGGGGTGCAATGTTATCACATGACTATGATCTTGGGGAAGCTTTGCATTTTGCCTGCATAACAATTTGATTAAAAAAAAATTTTTATATAGGAATAGGGATGATGGTCCCCTCATAAGTGCTCATGTAAAGCTTAACATTGGGGTGTCATTTTGTCCCAGGTCTGGTAATGTGCTGGTGGCTTTGGACAACAGTGAGTTGCCTTTGAGGTAGACTTAGCTATGTGACATTTATTACTCCTAAACAAACAGGGCAACAATTGCCAGAGATGGTGTTTTTACACTACAATAAATGTGGAAATGTGGTGTGGAGATAACATTGTCAATATTTATGTTTACATATACATACAACACTTGAAGCTACTCAGTGAGCCTATAGGGTGCCACAAATGCATTCAATACAACAAATGAACCCAACATCAGCATATGAAAGCTGCTGTCGTCTTTAACAGTGTTCAGACATGAGGTGAAGGAAGTATAGCTGATGTTGCTGGTGTTGTCAGCTTGTGGATGTATCCTGTGTTCCTTTTCTTTCTCTGAGTAGCTCAAGCGTGCTTAAAACATTTTAGCTAGTAGCTAAATATATAATTCACTGATTCACATGTAATTCATCAACGCATTTATTGTTTGCATCTCTTTCTTTGTATTCCATGTTTTATTAAATGAGAGGAAAATAGCAAGCTGAACGCTGGATAAAACTGAGAATCTACACGAGTTAATAATGAGCTTTTCGTCCTTTTTTTTTAATTATTGGAACACTTGAATCTGATTGGCTATTGCCTAGTGACATGACGCCCATGTCAGCCCAAAAGTTCAGCACTTCTCCAGCTTCTTCCGGGTTGCCGCCACGTCCATAATGCTGAAAACGAACCGAGTCCGACGACGAGTTGCCGGAGAAGTATCCGTCAGCGGGCTGCAAGACGGGCAGAACTCGTAGCAGGACTCCCATCGCTTGCCCTAACCTCAGCCTCCCAACCTTAACCTCGCAGGGGCGCGTTTCTTGTACTATGGGGGGCGTTTGTTGAATTGACAAGTGGGTGTTTCTTGTACCGATGTGGGCGTGTTACACTTTGGGGGCGTGTCTTGTACGGTACCCGTCTCTTGCAGTCTGCAGATAGACGCTGTTGGCTTGCCGGAGTTGCTTCCGTGTCTAAACACATCTTAAAGCCCACGTCAGCTGCAGCGGACGTTCAGGGCAACGTCACTTATCAACAGCTAATTGTGTACAGTAATGTCCGTCACTGCCACACCATTGGTGCTACAGCTAGAAGTCAGCTAGCTCCTGTCAAAGATCCAAACGCAGCACGGTGACGCGGATGCAGGCGTCAACGTCGTGCATGGCACGGGGGACGGGGGACACGTGTTGGGGAAAAATATCTCAGCGAAAACGTCATCGACACGTTCACACTTTCACTTTCACAACGCGAAACCATCTTTGGCGAATGTAGCTCTGAGTTGGGTATGTGGTTTCACATGGCGAAGTCTCCCTTTAACTTGCCTGTTGTTGCCTTTAGTTTCTCAAGTTGTCTTTTCGTAAAAGAACACGTAGGTCAATAAAAAACATATCAGAAGTAGTCCGTCCTGACTTTCAAAGTTAAATATACACTGAAGTTCTTTGGATAGTATCATAACTACCGCTACAACTAGGGAGATTTTATCAGATATAGCTTTAAGAGAGAATAAATTAAATTTTGTTTTTCTTACAAAAAAAAGGTTTTCTGTATATACCATAAGCTTTTTTTGTTTTTGGGTTTTTTGACTTAAGAGGGTTGATTACAAAAAAAATTTATAGAATACAACCTTGGCTCACTTCTTTACATGCAAATGATGCACAATTTTGTTGTGGATTGTGTTTTTTTTTAACAGTCTCATCTTGTAATTTACGGTACGATATCAAATATCAGCTCATGTAAATAGGAAGATCCATGGAAGCTTTGGGAGATTTTGTAATTTAATTTCCCTCCTTTATTGAAGCATCATCATCCTTTGCACTTCCACTTATACCATTTTCATGACAATGCTTATACTGAATAGGCATGTTTACTTTAACGACTGAAGGAGATGTTCTATAAATACAGTTTTATTTCTATTAAAACAGAGTTTATTATTTTAAATGTTAACATGATTGGAAGAGCGTTTTTTTCTATGTTCAGTTTTGATTTAACTGTTCCACATAAATTATCTACCAATAACACCATGTTATGTTAAACAATGAAATGTCAATAAAGTGAGATCTTCATTGTCTGGAGTGTTGTGATCACTAAGTAAATTCTTCATAGCCATGAACTATCTAAACTATAAATTCAGTGAATGCCATTAGAGGAAAGTAATTCAGGACTTCTATTCAAGAAGTAAAGAGTTTTCTGAGCACATATCTACATACAACCGGAGACTGGTTTAAAAGTTTTGGGGGTTTTTTTTGGTCCCTTCATTCAGTACAGTTGGGTCACAAACATCCATCCATCCATCCATCCATTATCTTAATGGATGGATGCTCCAGCATCCCCTGCTCTCAGGGTCGCGGGGATGCTGGAGCTTATTCCAGCAGTCATTGGGCGGCAGGCGGGGAGGCGGGGAGACACGCTTGACAGGCCGCCAGGCCATCACAGGGGGGGTCACAACCAAGGGTTTTAAAAATATTCTGCAGATGTCTGATATTTGGAATAATCATTTGGTAGTAATTCTTTGGTTAGTCTGGAATTTGAATAAGTCTTGCTCAGTGTATAATAAAGTCAAGTCAAGTCAATTTTATTTGCATAGCCCAATACCACAAATTACAAATTTGCCTCAGTGGGCTTTACAGAACTTTACACAACATCCTGTCCTTAGACCCTTGCATCGGATAAGGAACAACTCCCTAAAAAAAAAAACCTTTAACAGGGAGAAAAAATAGGAAGAAACCTCAGGGAGAGCAACAGAGGAGGGATCTCTCTCCCGAGACGGACATCGTGCAATGGATGTTGTGTTTACACAATTTACACAATACAACATTGGATAACAGAATTACAAAGGAATTATGCAATATATGAAAAATATGATGTGGAGGATGTCAAGCTGTGCCCAGATGCCGCCTGAACAGCCCAGGACCTGAGCCATGTGACCACTATCACCATGTAGATCTGACAGGAGGACAGACTACACATGCACACAGGGGAGACTCACATCACACCATTCACATACAGGGGAGAAGAGACTACACAAAAAATATTAGTCACACATTAGAGAGAGAGAGAAGGATATAACATTTAAACAGGATAACAAAATTATATGGATTTAAAAGATATATAAGGAATGAGATGAGGCAGACGCCAAGCAGTGTCCAGGTGGCGACCACCATCACCATGGAAACCTGGGAGGAGGACAGACTACACGTGCACACGGGAGACTCGCATCACACCATCCGCACAAGGGATGGGAAGATTAACCGATTCGTATCGATACACGAACACGCGCGGGCAAGATGCGAGTGCATCGGTGGAGCAGCTGTGAATCGATGCAATTTTGGAAATAAATCGACATGCATCGGTTATTAAATGTTTGCATCGGTAAAATCCCATCCATCAGATTATTAGATGTTTTATTCATTTGTTTAGAAACGTGACCAACCCAATAATTTGATGTTATTCCTCCTAAATTGGACCTACGTTACGTTAACGTGCGCCGCGGATGTATACTATTGTGTGCGCCGCTGTTGTGCGCAACAAACATGGCGGAGGCTGAGCAGATATACGCACCTGTGAACTGCAAATCGAAGGTTTGGGAACACTTCCGGTTTTACAAGACGGGAAAATTGACAAGTCTGGCGCAATTTGCAAAATGTGCCGTGCTGCCGTTTAGTACACAGGCAGTACAACTAACCGTATAACTCACCTGAAGCGACGACACGGTGTGACCGCAGAGGCGTCTGTCAGTAGACCGGCATCCCCCGCCTCGGGTTCGGATTCATTAACGGCTACTACCCCCAAGAGTGGTGAGTTAGCCTACCTGCTGCTTTAAGAGTGTTAAGCATAGCTTTTCATATCGCACCTAACTGTTCTTGTTAATCTTGAGCATCCTTAATTCTGTGAGCAGGTGTTTTAAGTGCACTGTAAACTTGAAACAGACAAGAGAACATTTTTACAGAATTTGTGAAAAAAGGCCAGTTTGTGAAAGGTCTTAATTTTAGTTCATTAATAAATAATCAAACTCATTGAATTGCGTAGCATCATTCCTTTGCATCGTCCAATCACATTATATCGCATCGTATCGCACGGTGTTGAATCGCATTGCATCGTGATTGGGGTGTGAATCGTATCGTTAACAGTGTATCGAGATACGCATCGTATCGGCCACACACACACCCACCCACACACACACACACACACAGAAGAAGAGAAAGGAGGAGTCATCATTCAGAGAGAGAAAAGACAAGTGGAGAAGAGAACAGTTGCAATAGTCAATAATCTATACTTTATAATTTCATCGGCAGAACAGTGCTTAGTAAATTTATTGAGACAGAAACCGACCAGCCATGCAGTACAGTCCGTGAAGTATTCAATTTATAACAGTCTAATCTAAGATTTAATTTTCTAAAGTATTACACTTATGAGGTTTTATTAAAAAAAAGTTCATTATTCCAATGAACTGCATTCAATACTGCATGGGAAATATCATTATTCAGTTAAGAAAATGAATTGTTTAACTCCAAATTCTGCAAGACAGTTTACAATGTAAAATGTCAGAGGTATGTAGCACTGTACTTCTATCTGCAGTTTATCAATGTGTTAATGTTATTATTGATTATTATATTAAATACAAACATTTCTATTATCTATACATTTCATTAATTCAACCCTTCTCTTGATTAAATCCTATTACGACAGAACAACTCTGAATATGGTATAATAATAATTAATAATAAATTAAACTTGTATAGCGCTTTCTAATACTCAAAGTCGCTTTACAATAAATGGGGTGAAACAGGGCGACAGATAAACATAACACAGACATACAGGGGTGGATGGGAAGGGGGGGGCTATGAGAGGGAGAAGCAGCAGCCACACACGACGCCAGCGGTACTCTCCAACTTGGACAGATACAAAAGGGAAAGAAAAACAAACATAATAAATCACATAAATCACAGATGAAGTCTGAAGAGGTGAGTCCCGACCAATGACCTGAATGTGGGTAGCTCGCAGCAGTGTCCGATGCGCTTGGGGATGGAGTTGGGGAGGGAGTTGAGGGAGGGGGCAAGTCGAGCGCTCAGTCCCCAGCCTGCCCCAGACCAGGGGTGGACGAGAGGACGGGGGGGCACGAGAAGGCAATGGAGAAAAGGTGTGTCTTGAGACGGGATTGGAAGAGTGGGAGGGATTCTGAGTCTCTAATGATTTGGGGAAGTGAGTTCCAGAGCTTGGGAGCTGCTCTGGAGAAGGCTCGGTCACCAAAGCTGTGGAGGTCGGAGCTGGGGGTAGAGAGAAGGGATGCTGAGGTGGATCTGAGGGACCGAGAGGGTTGGTAGGGGGAGAGGAGGTCGGTGAGGTATGGAGGAGCCAGTTTGTGAAGGGTTTTATAAGTAAGAACCAGGATTTTGTAATTGATCCGGTGGGAGATGGGTAGCCAGTGGAGGTCTTTTAGGACTGGGGTGATGTGGTGCCAGTATTTTGCGAAAGTTAAAAGTCAGGCGGATGTGTTCTGGACCAATTGGAGTCTCTTGATAGAGCTAGCACTGATGCTATAGAGGAGTGAGTTGCAGTAATCAAGGCAGGAGGGGATGAAGGCATGGATCAGTATCTCAGCAGCAGGGCGTGTGAAAGAGGGTCTTATTTTCGCAATGTTGTGAAGGTGGTAGAAGGAGGATTTGACCATTTGGTGGATATGTGGCTCAAGGGAGAGGGTGGGATCAAGGATCACACCAAGGTTGCATGCCTGGGAGGAAGGGGAGACAGTAGTACCGTTGATGGTGAGTGCAAGGTTGTTGATTTGGCTGAGAGTGGACTTGGAGCCAATGAAGGGGAGTTCAGTTTTGTCACTGTTGAGTTTGAGAAGGTTTTGCTGCATCCAGACTTTAATTGCAGACAGACAGGAGTCGATGTGAGAGAGGGGTGGATTGTGAGGGGATTTGGTGCTGAGGTATACCTGGGTGTCATCAGCATAACAGTGGAAGTCCAAGTTGAAATGGTGGAGAATCTGACCAAGAGGGAGGATGTAGATGATGAAAAGGAGTGGGCTGAATGGTATGAATTTTTGTTTGACTTACTGGCACCAGTGATGATACCAGTTATAACATTGATGCCTGATCACTTTCAATTTTTACTGAACACGTTAAAGAAAATAGAAGCAATAAAAACAAACCAAATCATAGGCAATATACACTCACTGGCCACTTTATTAGGTACACCTTGCTAGTACCGGGTTGGACCCCCTTTTGCCTTCAGAACTGCCTTAATCCTTCGTGGCATAGATTCAACAAGGTACTGGAAACATTCCTCAGAGAGTTTGGTCCATATTGACATGATAGCATCACGCAGTTGCTGCAGATTTGTCAGCTGCACATCCATGATGCGAATCTCCCGGTCCACCACATCTCAAAGGTGCTCTATTGGATTGAGATCTGGTGACTGTGGAGGCCATTTGAGTACAGTGAACTCATTGTCATGTTCAAGAAACCAGTCTGAGATGATTCGAGCTTTATGACATGGCGCGTTATCCTGCTGGAAGTAGCCATCAGAAGATGGGAACACTGTGGTCATAAAGGGATGGACATGGTCAGCAACAATACTCAGGTAGGCTGTGGCGTTGACACGATGCTCAATTGGTACTAAGGGGCCCAAAGTGTGCCAAGAAAATATCCCCCACACCATTACACCACCACCACCAGCCTGAACCGTTGATACAAGGCAGGATGGATCCATGCTTTCATGTTGTTGACGCCAAATTCTGACCCTACCATCCAAATGTCGTAGCAGAAATCGAAACTCATCAGACCAGGCAACGTTTTTCCAATCTTCTATTGTCCAATTTTGGTGAGCCTGTGTGAATTGTAGCCTCAGTTTCCTGTTCTTAGCTGACAGGAGTGGCACCCGGTGTGGTCTTCTGCTGCTGTAGCCCATCTGCCTCAAGGTTCGACGTGTTGTGCGTTCAGAGATGCTCTTCTGCATACCTCGGTTGTAATGAGTGGTTATTTGAGTTACTGTTGCCTTTCTATCAACTCGAACCAGTCTGGCCATTCTCCTCTGACCTCTGGCATCAACAAGGCATTTTCACCCACAGAACTGCCGCTCACTGGATATTTTCTCTTTTTCGGACCATTCTCTGTAAACCCTAGAGATGGTTGTGCGTGAAAATCCCAGTAGATCAGCAGTTTCTGAAATACTCAGACCAGCCCGTCTGGCACCAACAACCATGCCACGTTCAAAGTCACTTAAATCACCTTTCTTCCCCATTCTGATGCTCGGTTTGAACTGCAGCAGATCATCTTGACCATGTCTACATGCCTAAATGCATTGAGTTGCTGCCATGTGATTGGCTGATTAGAAATTTGCATTAACGAGCAGTTGGACAGGTGTGCCTAATAAAGTGGCCGGTGAGTGTATATGCAACAAATAAGCAACGCATCATGTTCAAAAGGGGTAAGAAGAAGTTGAGAACTTTTCTAGTCCTACCCCCTTATACTATTTATGATTGCATGAGGCACTGATAATAAATAATAATTGATAATGAAAGTTCAATTTACAGCCATCAGTGCCTGTGATATCTATCTCAGTTGACTCAAACAAATCAACCCATTTGGACAAAAAAAAAGGTCACTGGTCCATCTCATAACAGTTCAATATTTTGTTTCTGAAGAGTTTTTTTTAGTTCAGATAAAGTACCACATGTTTTCAGCTCATCACTGCAGTTATTCCTCACACCAACTCCCTTGGTTGTAACACAGTGATGTTTTGCATCTGTCTTTACTGGTGGTGTTTTGAATATACAGGTTCCTCTCGATTGTTTTTAATTTCTCTTATTTGGAACAACCCTTGGATACTAATAGGTAATTGTTGATTATTTTTTTTTACTCTGT
This sequence comes from Lampris incognitus, assembly GCF_029633865.1. Taxonomy (NCBI): domain Eukaryota; kingdom Metazoa; phylum Chordata; class Actinopteri; order Lampriformes; family Lampridae; genus Lampris; species Lampris incognitus. Next base: position 104,489,609 of record NC_079212.1, on the reverse strand, counting down.
ACATAATTTGAATAGTTTTAAAATGAACCAAATCTTTAAACTTTAGTGCTTTTAGTTTGATAAAAGTTTTGTTTTTTTGGAGGTTGAAGTTTAGATCTGTGCTTGTTTTGTATGTGTTCCCCCACACTTCCACACAGTAGGTAATGTATGGGAGAATGGAGGAACAGTACAATGTATACAGGGAAACTTGATTTAGTAGAGCTTTGACTTTGTTCAGTATTGCATTTGATTTGGTTTTAACTTTAATATATCTTTTTTTTTTAATGCACACTCAATAATCCAGGTAAGAAAATCACTGAAAGTTGAATCAGTTCATCAGGACACAATGTTTATCAAGAGAAATGTTGAGTGATGAGTGATGAAATGTTTCTTTCAATAAACGTTGTGTCCAGATGAACTGATTCAACTTTCTGTGATACCTATATAATTCATGTGCGGTTTCCAACTTCATTTGTTGTCTATTAATATTCGGGAGAAATTTAATTTGAGATACTTTTTTCGATTTCTATGTCATTTATCACAATTTTCATGTCTGAGCTGGCAGATTGATTACCAAATATTATAAATTTTGTTTTGCTTAAATTCAGTGGTAGTTTGTTTGCATCAAGCCATCTTTTCATCCTGCTCAGTTCCTTTTCCACTGTATCCAAGAGTTGTTCCAAGTTGTCTCCACAGCAGAGTAGGTTTGTATCATCTGCAAATAGAATGGTTTTCAAGATTTTTGACATGTCACATATATTGTTTATGTACAATATGAACAACAATGGTCTTCAAAACTTCAAATCCCAGAGAGCCGTTCATAATGAAAGAGAGGCATCTTCCAAATAACAAAAACATGGTTGGGTCTGAGGCTTAGCCATTGATGTCTTTGTGTGAAGTACGTGGTACAGTGGAAACTGTTTAGAGTGATCACATCTGTCCAGGCTGACATGATCAATATACACCAACCAATCACTTCAAGCAAAGGTTTGGACCAGCTAATTGACATGTGTACACATATTAAATAAATATCATTTAAAGAAACAGAGGATTTAACTGACTGAAGGACAGTAGCCTTCTGTTGTCTATTGTAACATAACATTTCGGCTACTTCAGTGCTTTTAACAGGAGTGTAAAAACAGACTTTGGGTTACAGCTACATCACTAAGCATTTCCTAAAGCACATTTTGAACAACAGTAGGCCAGGGCCTAAAAATGAAAGTAAGTCTATGCCACTTTAAGCGATTTTTAAGGGATTTTTGAGGCAAATTCTAGGATTTTTAGAGCAGAGGTGGCCCCACTCATTATTATGGGAGCAAACCAAAAAATAGTTAAACACTTTATGATAAGATTTCCTGAATTATGTCGGTTGTAAGATAGTTTTTTTTGTTATTTCCCACGTATGAAAGATTCAAAATTATTTCTTTCATCACTTTTTTTTTTAGATCACAATAACTGAATTATTTACACAGCTTTGATTCGGTGCCAATGGGTAATAGGGTCAACTTTGTTTTGTTTTTGAGTTAAGGGAATGTTAAAATAAATGGGACAACATGGGTTTACAAATACATCGAAGGAAATGAAATTATAAATAAAAATAAAAATTTAGATTTTTTTTATCACTCTGACATTATCATCAATCCTGATATGTAATGAGGCACACATTAAAAAGACAAACATGCCTTCATTTTAGTCATGACAGTTGAAAAGATTGATTTCTCATCAGTTGAGACTCACAACCTCTTGGTTTGTTGTTGAAACCCCACCACCTTCTGGGCATGTTAGCATCCAGCATTTTTAGCATTTCACACGTGTGCTTGTGCTATACACGTTTGGTCTTATAATGTCCACAGCTAGGATATTCACAACAATTAACAATGTGAAGAATACACACTTACACTAAGTGTATGAAACACCCTCCAAATTCTGACTTGCACTTGTTTTTACACAATTCATATCTTGCTTGTGACAAGGCTGGTTGGTATGTTTCATGGAGAGCAGAGGGTCTAGGTGTTCCACATGACTTCTATATGCTCATTGTTTCATCTCAATATCTGCTATTATTTACGTTTACTTGAATCTCCCCTGAAACCATTTTCAAGTGCCCATTTTGTACTGCTATCAGTTAAATTTAACTTGACACCAAACAGTGAAAGCAATAAGCCTTCTTTATCATGATATCTCTGATATAACAAGCTTAACCACAGCACATTACACATATATTTATGGAGCATATATCCAATATTCAGCAGTGCATTTGAAAACAGAATTTCTTATTTGCCGTGAGAGCAGAAAATCTATCAGCAGTGAATCTGGTGTATTGTTAAGGCAAATGAAACTCATCCAGAAGAGAGATGCATTTTTTGTTTACAATACATTCTATTTTATCAGTTTTGGAATTGCTTGAATGTAATGGAAGTTTCTGGTAAAATGGTTTCAGGGGATATCCAACAACTGAGCCCTGACAGTGGTCTGCAATTAATGGCTCCCAACAAATTACCCAATGGCTTTTTCAAGAACAGCCTTAAAATGACTCTAATGAGCAGCAGGCATCTCAGTTTTTGGGGGGTTTTTTTCACGTTGTCTCACAAGTTCAGTTCAGTACCAGTTGGTGCAGGAGATCATGAAACCCATGTCATCCACCTTCCTGTTCCCCATCTGCCGCTGGGGTAGCTCTCCTGGGGTCTCTGTCAGAGAGTAGGATGTATTACCAAAGGAAACAATATGAAAATTAATAATTAGAATGTGGTAGTTTGTGTTATCTTTTACACGTGTTAAAGAGGTGTTGGCAAGAAACATCATTATCATTATACAGCAATATCTAATCTTCTGGGTGATGGTCTACTTTGCTGATGTCGGTTATAAAGATACATCAAATTAAAGTGAGATTGATAAATAATTACGGATAAACTCCTTGTAGCAGCTTAATCCATTGTAAATGGCTGTTCTGGACCTTAGGCCCATGCAACCTGAAGCACACCAGGGACTATGTGAACAATCATAGGATTAAAATGATGAGTGTTGAAAGGATCAAATTTTCCCAAGGCAGTAATAGTAGTCCTGTCGTGTTGCCTAGTTTAATCCAAATAAATGCATAAAAATCGACAAGACCACATGTATCTGAGATCTTATCAAACATCAAACACAGCTACTTCATCAAATTACTTCGACAGCTTTTTGCTGAAAAAGTGGCAACATGCACAGGTACTGGACACATTTTATCATTCTGATCCACTGATCTATAATTAGCTCTGGACTGATAACTAAGGTTGAAGTGAATGGAAGTTTCTTGGCAGCCATATTTGTATTCCTCAAAAAGAAAATTGCACACGAGGTCTCTGCTGACTTGTCTCTATTACTACAAGAGCAGAATACAGTTGCAAGACTACAGGATGTGATAAAACTACACACAGGAGATGCCAATGTTGGAAAAACTAGTGATTTATCATATATTTATGATTGAAATGTTATTTCTAATGTAATAGTTGTTAACTGCATGTTCTGAGATCTAATAGTATTAACAGCACTTGATATAAGCATATTCGTAATCATGACTCAAAAGAAACAATATTATGGCTGGCATAAATGCTCAGGAAACAAGTTGCAAGTAATGCACTTATCTGTGTGTCTGCTACTGCAACACTCTACTACTACTACTTTTGGCTGCTACCATTAGGGGTCGCCACAGCGGATCATCTGTTTCCATTTCTTCCTGTCCTCTGCATCTTCCTCTGTCACACCAGCCACCTGCATGTCCTCCCACACCACATCCATAAACCTCCTCTTTGGCCTTCCTCTTTTCCTCTTCCCTGGCAGCTCCATATTCAGCATCCTTCTCCCAATATATCCAGCATCTCTCCTTCACACATGTCCAAGCCATCTCAATCTTGCCTCTCTTGCTTTGTCTCCAAACCGTCCAATCTGAGCTATCCCTCTAATATAATTGTTCCTAATCCTCTCCTTCATCACTCCCAATAAAATCTTAGCATCTCTAACTCTGCCACCTCCAGCTTCGCCTCCTGTCTTTTTGTCGGTGCCACTGTCTCGAAACCATGTAACATAGCTGGTCTCACAATCATCTTGTAAACCTTCCCTTTAACTCTTACTGGTACCCTTCTGTCGCAAATCACTCCTGACACTCTTCTCCACCCACTCCACCCTGCCTGCACTCTCTTCTTCACCTCTCTTCTGCACTCCCCATTAATTTGGACAGTTAACCCCAAGTATTTAAATTAATACGCCTTCGTCACCTCTACTCCTTGCATCCTCACCATTCCACTGTCATCCCTCTCATTCACACATAGGTATTCCGTACTGACTTTCATTCCTCTTCTCTCCAATGCATACCTCCACCTCTCCATGGCTCTTCTCAACCTGCGCCCTACTCTCGCTACAGATCACAATGTCATCCGCAAACATCATAATCCACGGAAACTCTTGCCTGATCTTGTCCATCAACCTGTCCATCACCATTTCAAACAAGAAAGGACTCAGAGCCGATCCTTGATGTAATCCCACCTCCATCTTGAACCCATCTGTAGTTCCAACCGCACACCTCACCATTGTCACACTTCCCTCGTACATATCCTGCACCACTCCTACATACTTCTCTGCAACTCCCGACTTCCTCATACAATACCACACCCCCTCTCTCGGCACCCTGTCATATGCTTTCTCTAAAGCCAAAAAGACACAATGTAACTCCTTCTGGCCTTCTCTATACTTCTCAATCAACATTCTCAAAGCAAACATTGCATCTGTGGTGCTCTTTTGTGGCATGAAACCATAATGCTGCTCGCTAATTGCCACCTCTCCTCCTCACCTAGCCTCTATTACTCTTTCCCATATCTGTATGCTGTGGCTGACCAACTTCATACCTCTGTAGTTGCTACAATTCTGCACATCATCCTTATTTTTGAAAATCGGTACCAGTATGCTTCTTCTCCACTCCTCAGGCATCCTCTCCCTTTCCAAGATTGTGTTAAACATTCTAGTTAAAAACTCTACTGCCATCTCTCCTAAACATCTCCATGCCTCTCCATACCACCATAAGGACCAACTGCCTTTCCACTGCACTGGTTTCTACTTCTACTGCAACACTGACGTTGGGAATACCAAGCTGGTGTCATGGTGGCCTCACAGATTTTATGTAAATCCAGAGTTTTCCATAGTTCAGTGTTCTTTTCTAATCGTACCAATATGAAACAAAGCTCACTGATAAACAAGGAGGAAAATCACTCGAAGAGTCCATAAAATCTGTGTGTAGTATCAATAAGGCAGTTCTCAGCATCATCTCTTAAAGTTATCAACTGGTTGAGTCTCTTGATTCATAAAAATAACATTTTGTGCTTTGGCAATATACAAAATGCTTGAGGTGAGATAAAAATCAACAACATGGTTGACTTTCTACAGAGGAATTGATTAATTGATTGGAGTTTCGGAAGCATACTATTTATTATCAGTAGTATAAGTGTATAAGTAATTTGTACTGGTATTTTACAGTCATTATCATCATACATACCTTGACAAACAGCTGACTGTGAACAGCAGATAGGAGAAGACTCCTGGTGCTGGTTATGAGATTCTTCCTCTCCTCCCTCCTCCTGAGGCATCTCTGTCTTCCTCTCATGGCTCTGCTCACCTCCCATGATGCCACTCACGTGCTCAGCAAATCACAGCTTCAGAAAAAAAAATGTGGAAAAAAAATGTGAACTTAAGTTTGGAATTCCATTATTTAAATGACTTCACCAGTAGGAAAACAAAAATCTATTTTTTACTTTTCCCCTTTTTTTTCTCCCCAATTGCATTTGGCCAATTACCCCACTCTTCTGAGCCGTCCCGGTTGCTGCTCCACCCCCTCTGCCTAGCCGGGGAGGGCTGCAGACTACCACATGTCTCCTCTGATACATTTGGAGTTGCCAGCCGCTTCTTTTCACCTGAGAGTGAGGCATTTTGCCAGGGGGATGTAGCATGTGGGATGATCCCGCTAGTCCCCCCAGCCCCCCCCCGAACAGGTGCCCCGACCGACCAGAGGAGGCACTAGTGCAGCGACCAGGACACATGCCCACATCTGGCTTCCCACCTGCAGACATGGCCAGTTGTATCTGTAGGGACGGCTGACCAAGCCGGAGGTAACACTGGGATTCGAACCAGCAATCCCCATGTTAGTAGGCAATGGACTAGACCACTACGCTACCCAGACGCCCAAGAAGAACAAATATTTAAACATCATTTGAAATAGTATATGTGACTTTAATAACTTTTGTTATAACTGGCTTGCATTACATTAATATATTTAATAAATACTGTATATTAAATATACCTATTCCTCACCTAATGTAGTTTATATCTATTCAGGGGGCCCACAACTCCAAGTAAACTTTAGTGACAACAGTAAAAGGAGAAGAGTCAAATAGCAGGCATTTTTTACACTCCTCTCTTCTTTCTTCTTGAAAGACACCAAATTCATACACACCTCATCATCTAGAGAGAGATAAAGAGAGAGAGAGAGAGAGAGAGAGAGTAGAGAGAGAGAGATGAGGAGTGAAAGAAATAGGGAAAGAGGAAGGGATGGGAGATGGATTTAGACACTGAAAAAAAAAACAACAGACATAGAATGACTACGACAGAACAAGATGGATGTAGAGAGCAGTGACTGAGAGAGAGAGAAAGAGAGATGGAGGGAGGGTTATCATGCCAGACATCTCTAATCCCTTCTGAAATGATCTGTCCAGCACACAAATCCTATCAAAAATGCAGTACAATCAGTTTAGTGAAGACATGTAATGGGATCGTCTCACTCTACTCAACACTTAACCTATTATAATAGCTGTGCAATCCATGCAAACTCTCCTGGGGCTTTGTAATATGTGGTCAGTCTACCAAATAAAAGAGGTTTGGTTTTCGCACAGATGCTGAATTTTTACACAGAAACTGACCTAGACAAAGGCAAGCCATAAGCTTGTCAAGCACAAAAATTCTCACTGATGCTAAAGTAAAAAATTAAGAACTTCATGGTTCATGTTTTTCTATACCCAAAACTATTGACACTGGAGTTTGTGACCAGTCTGCCAACATTAACTCATGGAAGCAAGAAAGAAGATTGTATCTTTAAAATGAGGAGTTGAGAGACTGACTCACAAATGATGGATAGTGGTTACCTTTCTGTCGAGCTGTTGACATTTATAATCAAATTGTGGATTTAATTGTAAATCTATTTACATAAAAAAACAAGTCCAAATTCTTTATCTCATTGATTCATACATACGTCCATCCACATGGGATCTTCATCAGGTTCCAATTCAGTAAGTGACAAGGATCCCTGGCAGATCAATGCACTTTATGTGTTGGCAAACACCTTATCACAGCATTTAACACAGTTTGCAAACTGTTTTTCTGTTCATATGTCATTCATCTGTGCTGTACCTTCTTGTATCACCTGGACGGATGTGTGTTGTCTGTCTATCTTTGATTCTGAAACTAACTATACTGATAATCCCAATTTAAACTTCACTGGACATTGTGAGTTGACCATGTGGACTGTGCTCTTAATTTGATATATACTGTTGTGAAATCCAACCCTGACTTATATACTATAAATACTAGATTAGCAACCATGACACCACATGTATTTTAAAATCAGGGATGTCCAGGTGGCGTGGTGGTCTATTCTGTTGCCTCCCAACATGGAGATCGCTGGTTTGAATCCCTGTGTTACCTCCGGCTTAGTTGGGCCTGCCTACAGAAAAACAATTGGCCATGTCTGCGTGTGGGAAGCTGGATGTGGGTATGCATCCTGGTCACTGCAGTAGTGCCTCCTCTGGTCGGTCAGGGTGACTGTTCAGGGGGGAGGGGGAATGGGGAACGTGGGGGGGGGCATAGCATGATCCTCCCACACGCTATGACCCCTGGAAAAACTCCTCACTGTCAGGTGAAAAGAAGTGGCTGACGACTCCACATGTATCAGAGGAGGTATGTGGTTGTCCGCAGCCCTCCCTGGATCGGCAGAAGGGATGGAGCAGTGACCGGGATGGCTCGGAAGAGTAGGGCAATTGGTCAAATTCAATTGGAGAAAAAAAAAGGGGGAAAGTATTTGAAAATCACAGCATATGGGTATGTTTGAGCCTTTTTATGTAATCTTTTGTAATAAACATGTCTTGTCACCTACAGCTTTGTTATGATGATAAAATATGTCTTTTTCAAAATGCCAATGGCCATTTGGAACATGACTGAGTAATACTCATTACTCGACCATTAAGCTCCGCAGATGGAGCCCTGCTGGTTATTCCCAGGTCTCGGTTTGTTACAAAAGGGTGATGGGGCTTTTGCTGTTAGAGCCCCGACACTACGGAACTCTCTTCCTGTTGAACTAAGACAAACCAAGTCTCTTGCTTCTTTTAAATCTCATCTTAACACTTTTCTTTTTATAAACGTTTTTACAAATGTTTGATATTTGTTTTTATGTATTTATAATATTTTTATTTTTTCTCTTACTTATTTGGTCTTACTTTTATTTTTGCCTTGTCTGGTTTAATTTCTTTGTAAAGCACTTTGTAACATTGTTTTAGAAAGGTGCTATATAAATAGTTATTCTTATCCATCCATCCATTGTCTTAACCGCTTATCCTGCTCTCAGGGTCGTGGGGATGCTGGAGCCTATTTCAGCAGTTATTGGGCAGCAGGCGGGGAGACACCCTGGACAAGCCACCAGACCATCATAGGGTTATTATTATTATTATTATTATTATTATTATTACTCATACATTCATCATTCATAATATTCATTCATGTAGATCCCCTGTCCTTAAGTAACTACTGACCAATCTCCAAATTGCCTTTTTTTATCTAAGGTTCTGGAGAGAGTAATGTAGAGAGAAAAGGACTTGTACCAATTGGCTAGACAGAGGGACCGAGCTGGGAGGTATGTGCAGCAGGTAAGGGCGATCAAGGATAGAGATGGAAACATGCTGACAAGTGAGCAGAGTGTGTTGAGAAGGTGGAATGAGTACTTTGAGGGGCTGATGAATGAAGAAAATGAGAGAGAAGGTTAGATGATGTTGGGATAGCGAATCAGGAAGTGCGGTGGATTAGCAAGGAGGAAGTGAGAGCAGAGGATGAAGAGTGGAAAGGCAGTTGGTCCAGATGACATACCTGTGGAGGCATGGAGATGTTTAGGAGAGATGGTAGTGGAGTTTTTAACTAGATTGTTTAACACAATCTTGGAAAGTGAGAGGATGCCTGAGGAGTGGAGAAGCATACTGGTGCTGAATTTCAAGAATAAGGGCAATGTGCAACGTGTGGTTGGAATTAGGTTGAAAAGATGTGGTAATAATTTCCTCACTAATTATTTAATTTAACGGCTCCTAATCAATTATTTGACAAGAGTGATTTGAAATAAAAATGTTTGAATGAGACAGAAAAGTGATGTTACAGCACCAGTGAACAAAAGATGTCTCATTCATTGAGTGAGAATAATCTTAATAGATGTTCAGTGTGGCCTGCCTCATTTCCCCTCCACAGCTGTCTGTACAACACAACTCTTAGCCTGAGAGAAAGCCAGTCTAAATATAGCTAGCTCCCCCCTCTCTCTTCACACACACACACACACACACACACACACACACACACACACACACACACACACACACACACACACACAGACCGTTTTGTTTTGACGGCGAACCTCCTTATCTATAGTGCTGCCCTCTTGTGAGAGAAATAAGGCTGAAATAGACTAAGATCGTTTTGTTTCTAAAGATTCAAACTCAACAACAACGAAATAATAATAACAATAATAAAATCTATGTAGCCTGTAACGACTCTGCAGCTGCATTGGCTGGGTTTAGTTTTGCTCCCATGCTGCCATTCAATTCAGGAAGTGTTTCTGTCCCCTTTAACTGAGACTGTGGGTATGAAAAGCTTTATCATCTACAACCCAGCATGAGATAACCGAATTGCAGAATCTTAACTATTATAAATGTGACACGATTGAAGGTAAGTCGATCCCGGCCTTCGCCTTCTCCACACCAACACTTTTACTGCTGATTCACCGAACAAGGGGGAAAAATGACATTGCACTTTATATGGCAATTGTTAGTCATTGCTGGTGGACGTCAAGAATATCCAATCAAAGCGGACCAAAACAACGTGACACTAGAGAGAGAGAGAGAGAGAGAGAGAGATGGAAGCTGCCTTGAATAGATACGATCATTTTACCCCTATGTTGTTTACCAGGTCCCGTCTGTCTCTGTCGCTCGCCGGCTCTGATTAGTTCGTGGTTGTCTCTAGGCAGAAAATCCTGACCGACGGTCCCGTCGCGTTGACGTAGCACAGGTGGCCAGCTAATGGTCGTGTCAACAAATATGACGTCATGTAAAGACGCCAACGTGATTGGCTCGCAAATCCGAGTTTTGTGGCGGAGGAAGAGAAAGGAGGAGGACATGGGCTTGCGTGCAGTTGCTATGCAGGTTGGGAGAGAGGAGGTGGCCCGCGGAGTGGCTCCCAAGTCGTTTCCTCTCCCTCACGCGCGCGCGCGCTTGCAATCACAATGTATGTGGGCTGAAAACATCAATGGCTGAGTGCAGCACTGAAGGAAAGCCAGCGTGGCATACATCGCCTTCAGACAGCATTCACCCCAGTTGAACTTTTACACTTTTTGTTCTCGTTATAACTCCAAATGGGAAGATATATTGCAATAACCCCCCCACACACTTTGCTGACACAATAAATTCTATACATTGATGAAGCAGAGATTATTTTTACAAGAACATTGAAAGACTTCCTTTTTTTGTGCAAATGTATTTACCCACAAAGTACATGATTTGTAGATAGGTCTTTGACAGCACTTAAAGTTAAAAGAGTCTAGTGCATCTCTTGTCTGTCTGTATGAGCTTTGCACAGGTGGATATAGCTAGCTGTTGGTGGACAGCCATTGTCAAGACATACACATATTGGCATTTAAAGGCTCATTTCCAGTGGAGGAACCTTTTCCAAAACTCTGAACTTTTTCGGGGACACAGATCTTTAATGTGGCTTTCTACAGCAGGAACCAAGGCTGATTTGGGATCATGGAACCGTGGTTCCAGGAAGCTTGTGCTTGTGTTGACTGTAGTGTTGTCAAATGCCAAGATGGCGTCTACAAAATATGAACATCACACATTTTGTGTCACATACTTGAAATTTACAAAATCTTCATGGTTCAAATCAAATCAAAATCAAATCAATTTTATTTGTGTAGCCCAATAGCACTAGTTACAAATTTGCCTCAGTGGGCTTAACAGCAACACAACATCCTGTCCTTAGACCCTCTCATCGGATAAGGAACAACTCCCTAAAAAAAAAAACCTTTAACAGGGAGAAAAAATAGGAAGAAACCTAAGGGAGAGCAACAGAGGAGGGATCTCTCTCCCAAGACGGACAATGTGCAATGGATGTTGTGTTTACGCAATTTACACAATACAACGTTGAAAGAGGATAACACAATTATAAGGGACTTATTAAATGTATGAAAATTATGATACTCAGGATGCCAAGCAGTGTCCATATATATATATATATATATGGATTTATAAAAAAAAATGTCATGAGGGAAATGGCAGGCTCTTGCGCTTTCAAGAACTATGTCGTTCCCTTTGTGGATATTTCCAAACTCTTTCATTCTTTAAAAGACTCCTGAACCTTTGTGGGAAAACCACCTAAAATCTGCGCTTTGGCTGGACCATTCCTGAATAATAACTTTTTTCTTTTTTTCTTTTTAGCCATTCATACTGGAACGTGAATCTTTGTCCCACATGTAGACCTCCTGCTGACTATTTACCTAGCTGTATTCATTTTTGCCTTGATGGAAATAAGCTTTCCACTCCCTCCTGCTGAAAGCTACCTCATAATAGGATGCTGCCCCATCAACTTTTACGGTAGGGATGGTATTGCCAGGATGCTAGGCTATGTTTGCTTTGTGTCAAACATAGTACTTTGCGTTCAGGCCAAGATGGAAAAAAAAAAGTCTTCCAGAAGGTCTCAAATTTTGTCACCTCTTCTGGCAAACTCAAGATGTGACTTAATACGGACATTTCAAAGAAGTGGCATCCTCCCAGACACTCCCAAAGAGGCTGAATCTGGGAACTGTTGAAGTGAAGGTTGATCTCAGGGCAGTTTCTCCCCTTTCAGCCAGTGAACTGTGCAACTCTAAGAACTGTAGCTGGTCTCTTGCTTTATTACTTCTCTCTGACAATTTACTTGTTTGTAAGGCAGTTTGCTTGGATGGCCTTCTGATATCCTATTTATTATTCTATTTATTTCTTCTGTTTTCCTTTTTGTTTCTGTTTTGTTTTTTGTTTGTGTGAGTGATATATGCAAGTACTAGAAGCTGCTGTAAACCACAGTCAAATTCCTCGTATGCATAGGCACACTTGACCAATAAATGTGATTCTGATTTTGATTCTGATTCGGTTGGTAGTGTCAGGGTTGTGGTATTTTTTGGTTTTGTTTATTTATTTGTTTGTTTGTTTGTTCGGTTACAATTATTGTTACTTTTTGCTCCTAGGAAGGTTTAAATCTTTGCCAATCTTTTCATAACCTCCTCCACTTTTTTTTTGTGCCTTTTGACAAATTCATCTCAAATCTCCACAGGGAGTTCCTTGGTATTTATGACTGCAAGACTGATTAATTTATTCAATTGTGCAGCTGACACAAGTGGATTCAAAATCAACATAAGAGGACATGGACCTTCTTATAATATTTAGTAGGATCTCTCAGGTAACATACTTGCCCAATTTAAGTTTAATACACAGAGTGGGACTACTTATCAATTAAAGTAACATCAACTTTAGTGTGTAGGCTCTCATGTGCATCATCCGATGCATGTGGAGCCAGCCAGCCCCTTCTATTCACCTGCCAATTGCAGGTTACCCCGTGGGAACACATGCAGAGTCCCACAATATTTCCCCCAGGTCTCACTATTTACCGGATCCACAACTGTAGAGGAGCCCCACCATCAGTAGATGGTCACCAGTAACAATGGTGAGTTACATTTAACACCTACTGGATCCATGAACATTGCTAGTTTTGCTACCTGCAGCATCTGGCCAAACCAAAGGCACTACCAAGATTTGAACTGTGAACTTCAGTTTTTGGATGTTAGCTCATTAGCCTGTTACATTTCACGTACTCCAAAATGGCTGAGAGGGTTATTGCATTGTGACATCATCCACAATAGCTCGCTGGAAAAAAGAAAAACGATGGAGGTGCATTCCCCGTGCCAATCCCGGACAATATGACCCCCTGTGGTCATATGTCCTCCCACTGAACCCGTTTCTCCCACCGAACCCGTATTGGCACGCCCACCGGAAGCGCTATTCCTCTTTCCATCTCCAACTAAATGAGATCGGTCGATGGCTGTTTCTCTCTCGCTGGGACTAAGAGTAAAACTGCAAATACGCAAGTAATCTAGTGATATACTGGTATATTAGATACTAACTTATAGTTAGTTTACCTTTTATCGCCAAGATGTTCGTTAATCCGGTCGATGTGGCCGGATTCTACGCTTGGTGCGGGTGTGTTAAACCGGCGACGCTCCAATCGGACCCCCATCCGGACTGTGTCTCCCATATCCCGCATGTTCACTACACGGGCTACTTGAGGGATGTAGGCCGTAATGAGATCGACTGCAATTTCTGTAAAACCATCAGAGGATCGGGGCGCCAAAGGTGGGCTGCCCTGTACCGTCAAAGATGGGGACTTGCAGATCCCTTCGCACCTGCTAACGAGGCGGCTAGCATGGTGCTACCTAGCTATAGCCATGGGGCGGAGGCTAGCAACATCCCTCCGATGCTTCCTAGCTACAGTCACGGGACGGCGGCTAGCATTAGCATCCCTCCGGAGCCAGAGGCTATCCCACCATCCGGGGTAGTTAGAGAGGACTGGACCAATGAGATCCTATCTCTCCCTGGTGAATCCGTGGCATGTTATTCGGCGGGTGCGGAACCCGAGGATTCACTGCCTGAGGAAGTAGACGATCAGGGCGTGGAAGACGACCAGCCAAGTTCGTCTCAACCAAACAAAGATGGCGACGCCATGCAACGTGGGTCCGAAACATTCCTCGCCAGTTTCCGCGATCTGTTCGCGCGAGCGGTCAAGTCTGCCGACATCGTTACCGAGCCGGGCAATCCTCAAGATCCGGTGGTAGCCGATTTTCCACGAATGGCAGAGAGGGTCAGGGACTCCACTCTACCACCTTATCCTCACATCGAACGAGCGTTTAAGCGGGCGGAGGCGGATCCGCTACTTAAATCGTCCTCAAAGTTCAGTCAGAAGGGGGTTGACGTCTTGGCAGTCGAGGTTAGGAACCTCAACTACAAAGACTGGAAAATTCCGCAACCAGAGAGGGACGTTTTATCGTTCAACCCTAACACCAAGGTGGGGTCTCGCGATACTCCCAAACACCCTTCGCAGTGGGGCCAACAGGTGGATCGTTACGCGTGTGATGCATGGCACGCCAGTACACGCGCAGCTGGACTCGTCTCAACGGCTGGGATGATAACGGCGTACATGCGCAAGCTCTGCAGCCTATCAAACGCCGAGCAAAGCAAAGCCGCCATCGCTACAGCAGGTATCGACGGGGCCGAGTTCGGTGACGTAGTGGCCAGCGAAGCAGGTTGTGAGTACATCTTGGAAATGGAACGCATAGCTGACTCCCTGGGATCGCTGCTGTATTCCATCGCACTAGAGTGCGGTTCTAGCGCAGCTGCCTCCACCCTTTCGCGCAGACGTCTCTGGCTAGAGACAGCCGGGGTAAAAGAGGAATTCTGCAAGGAGTGGATGGCCCACTCCTGCGCAGGGAACCAGGGCCTGTTTGGAACGACCCCGGACATTATCAGCAAATACAAGGCCGCCCAGGCCGAGCGCGAAACCTTGCACAAGGAGCTTCTCCCGATGATGAAGAACCCGCCTACCCCTAAGCCCGCGGTGGGCAAAAGGGCAGGGGGACAAGCCTGCGCGCAAGCAGAAATGGAGAGAGACTTAACCAAAAAGAGGTGGTAAAGCGGGCCGCGGGCGTGGACAGGGCTCACGTCCAAACTCCCAGTCTTCCACGGAACCGGCGGCCAAGCCGGACAGCACAGACACTTCCAAGAAGGGAGCTGCCAAGTGACGTGTTTCGGCAGGATGTTACGACCCACACCAACAGACTGATTCCAGAGCCGTCTCCGGCGATATAGACGCTTGTTCAGGGGACACAGCGTGCGCAGGGCTAAACACTGCGCCTTTTATTTTGGTTTCTGATGCACAGTCTACCTGTTCTATTCCAAAGGTTGTGAATGTGAATAAAAGTTTTTATGTTGGTGATGATGGTGATTGCGTATTAAAAGGTTTGAAACGCAAGTCTGATTGTCTGTCTGAATCTTTAGGTAAAGATGATGATAACAATGTAATAACATCCCTGCTGGAAATATTGGATAATGACATGAGCGCAAATGAGCCCCTGGGAGGGGACTATGATGCGACAATGTTTAGTCTCTCTGATGGGTCAAATGGTAATTTGGAAAGGTGGAAAGTATGGTGCATTTATGTTATCACTGAGAATCGGCGGAATATTGAATTAATTACAAAAGAAGAGAAAAGCTTAAAGTGGATTGAAATGTATTTAGTGTTATACAATTGAATAAAAATCTTTAAATTGATCCATATATTGTTAAACCCATATCTAAATAGACAACCTTAGTTCTGCAAACGGAGACCCAATGCAAATTATTTTGCCAAGTATATTCCCCCAGACCTTATTTGAAGCAAAAACAAAACAAAATAAACAAGAGAAAACAAGAAGAGCTGTGGGGCAAAATAACATTAACAACACATGGCTATGGTAACATGTTGTCATGGCTGTTGCAGCTAGAAAAGCGCTATACAAAATGTAACTTGATTGATTGGTTGGTTGATCGATGAGCTGCTTCTTAAAAAATGCTTATTCTGAGGACGCCGCCAAGCACAACTGTCAAATATTGTACGTCTTACGTCATCACGTTAACCCCGAAGCGGAAGTGAACACGTGTGGTGAGAATCACGCGTGTCGGGAGGCCACGGATCGTGCTCAGGTAAATGAATCATTATTTTAAAATTAAAAGCTCATTATGAATCGGATTAGTTGTTACATTAATCCGTAGTTGTTCGTTGCTAAGATTCGCCTCATCTTCATTTCCGACTCGATATAGTCTCTTACAAACTTCTTGCAACTCTTAAGCTAACTAGCCAGCTAGCCCTGGTTTCTATCCACAACACTCATAACCTAATGATGATGAAGATGGTGAAACTAATCACCATGTAAAAAGCTGTCGTAATAACTTGTATTACTGAAAGACTGCTCAGTGATTGTATAACCTCTTCCATTACAGGGCTAAAATTAAATTTACTTATCAATCATCATGGCTGTGAGAGCATCATTTGAGAAAAACAACGAGATAGGCTGTTTCGCCAAACTTACCAATACGTACTGTCTGGTGGCGATTGGCGGAGCGGAGAATTTCTACAGGTAAACCATACGATTTGCTAAATTGACATATAACCTGTGTTTCGTTATTTTGTTATGATTAAATTTGGCTCATCTAACACACGTGGCTTAAGGTACACAGAGCAACAGTGTTGAACTGGATGCGAACACAACTAATTTATTGGTGCCATGACATGGCTGATCTCAAGAAACAATCTCTCGGTTATTATAACTTCAATTAACATGCCGTCTTGGTTTTTATGATGCTAGTATGATACTTTTAGGTATAATAAAGGTAATTTCGAACGTTAAATGGTAACTTGATTTACTTCCAGTGCTGAGGCGCTGACAAACTGTTTTGTGTTGCTTTTGATGGCAGTGTGTTTGAAGGAGAATTGTCAGAAACTATCCCAGTGGTTCACGCCTCCATAGCTGGCTGCCGCATCATAGGGAGGATGTGTGTGGGTAAGTATTATTCTGAAATGTGTTTGTGTATTTACAGACACATTTCAGATGTTTTGTCTCATTCATCTCCTTCAAGAAAAACAGCTTAACTCTCACAGAGCTCTGGGCAGCACGGTGGCCCAGTGGTTAGCACTGTTGCCTCACAGCAAGAAGGTCCTGGGTTCAAGCCCCAGGGCATTTCTATGTGGATTTTGCATGTTCTCCCCATGTCTGGGGATGGTGGGTTTCCTCCCATCATCAAAAAGATACGCATGCTAGGGTTAATACTTCTGTCTGTGCCCCAGACCAAGGCAATGGAAAGAAGAACTTGAGTTGGTCGCCGGGCACTGCAGCTGCCCACTGCTCCTATACAATAGGATGGGTTCAATGACCAAACCACTGTACAATGACAAAATAAAGAGGCTTTCTTTCTAAAGCTCAGCCTTTAGTCATCTTGTCTCTTCTCCTATCTTCTCTTCTCGTCTTTCTTTTTCTTTTTTTGCTTTTCCTTCTTCCTTTAAACACTCCCCACCCCCCAAAATTGGAGCTATGACATTTCTTGAACCAAATCATGTCTGTCTTTGAGAGACCTTAAATCAATTGCATGGCTTGTGTTGGGCTGAGCAATATCGACAAAATGAAGTGTTACTTTTGACTCAGTACATTTTGATATCTCAGATATTGATAATGTAACGATATTTTGGGGATGACTATTGGTGCTTTCATTAAATATTTATACCCAAGTAAATGTTGAGAAATCGTTTTGAGTAATGTGGGTTTTATGACCAAGCAGGTAGAGGCATTCATTGTTCTTTTCACTCAGCTAAATTAGTATCACTTTACTGTAATACAACCTTTAAGACGAGGGCATGACAACATTTAAGTTATAGCACAATATTATGATAACCACAATCACAACCAAATGATATTTACTCTCATCTCACTACATTGATATATTGTCCAGCTCTACGCTTGTTCCTTCCACTCTCTTCCTTGCTTCTCAGTCATATTATGCAAAAATTTGGCATTTTGTTCACTTTTGATTTTTTTTTCTTTCTCCAATATGTGTATCGTGAATTGTTCCCACACTTTTTGCTTGCATTTTCTCTTCGATCAGGTAACCGCCACGGCCTTTTGGTGCCTAATAACACGACAGACCAGGAGCTGCAACACATCAGAAACTGCCTACCAGATTTGGTCAGAATCCAGAGAGTAGAAGAGAGACTGTCTGCGCTGGGCAATGTCATTGCGTGCAACGATTACGTAGCGCTAGTCCACCCAGACATTGACAGGGTAAGAGACAAAATTGAAAATTTGTACTTCGCTTTGTTGAGAGATGACTAAGCACATACCTATTTTCAGCAACGCTGTTCTCATGTTTATACGGTTACCCACATTCACACCTGTGAGCTGCTCCACTGCAAACATAGCATAGTTGCTGGGATCTAGTGTCAGGCTTAAGGGTACCTGAAAGCTTGTTATTGAGGGAAGAGATAATGCTGCTAATCTTACATTTTTCAACAAAATTATGCAATTTCACATCATTTTGGATCATAATTATTACCATATCTGTGTACAGAAAGTTGGAAAAGCTAGCACAGATAATAAATAAATTATACCCAAAAAGCTTAAAGACAAAACTTGCTAAAAAAAGTCCACTGGGGACCATCTACGACCATTAGAGCTGGGAAAAATCATTATTAGTTTTGATGCTCTCCCCATTGATTTTACATTCATTCGACTTAGGTGGTTCCCAAAATGGCTTGGGTGCTGTGCCTAAGCCTTTAGTTCCTATAAATTTATCTAATGTTACATAGCAACCAAAAAAAACACACTGTTAGCCTTTCCTGCTCAGCTTCCAAACCGTACCGTAGTCTGAAGCACAGGGGAGGTGTTTGCTAGAGTTAACCCTCTTCACCTTTGTAGCAGTTGGGGAAACAGATGAGACTTTTCTTGGTCTTGAGAAGCTGCAGCATTTATTAACTGGCACATTGTAGCCTACACTGTACATTGACTGCCAGATTGACAACTTAACTGCCAACCTTTTCCTCTGCTCCGCTTGAATTCACCATCACTTTTCTGCTGCTTGCTCTCACACTCGCTACGCACACACATGACATAATTCCCCTATTCCTTCAAGGAGCTACGCAGTACAGAACAGTACCGTTCACATAAATGTCCTTTGAAGAATGAGTCAAGTCAAGAGGAAGAATTCTGGATTTGATGCAGTAGTCTGACTCAAAACAATTACATGATAACGTAGGGTGTCATCATGCTCGCATAGTGTGTGAGTGAAAATAATTAGTAGCCCATTGATATTAATGATCTTGTGAAATTAAGCAGCAGTGCTCATAATTCTGCAGTGGCATTGTGCCGCTGAATATAGAGGAAACACTACTTGTACATGAGAGTAATTTATCTGAGGCTCTTGTCCCCAGTGGCTTAATGCCATTTCATTGTTTAGATTCATTTTATGCAGATGGACACCCACTATTTCCCGTATGGAATGAAATGATGTAAAAGTGGACATCTGCCTGGAACACACAATACATTTTCTCTATGCAGGTATCTAGCATTTGTGTTTCACCATACAAGCCCTACCACACTAAATATTACTCACAAATATTGTGGGAAATGTAGATTTTTACTATGAGCTGGTATGTTTGCTATATGTAAAGTGAGGGACCACAGACTGTCCATCTGTATACGTGTAGGCCCCCCAGAGTCTTTGGGGACTTGGATGATGTAGCAGCTTTATGATCCTCTCTCACAGGCACTTTGTTAGACTTTGTTGTGGGATCAAACCTGAGATCTTTAGGACAATCTTATAGACATACACACATGTTTTTTTTTCCCCAAGACACATTTGTAATCTGAGATAGAAATGGTAAAGGTGCTCTCTCTCTCATCTTTTTCTTTTTCAGTAATATACACACTTCACATAGATAATTATAAAGCACAGCCAAAAGAAGTGGATTTTTTTCCATGACATTCTCACTATTCAACAGAAATTGTTATTCAGGGTGACTCAGTGAGTGTGGATTAGGTGCCTAGCTCATGGAGACTTAAGTAAGATATACGGGTTTTAGGGATAGATCTTACAACCGGCAGGACTATCCATTGCATTATTAGAGCTCTCTCGCTGGCGGTGCTCATAGATGCGGCCGCTTAGCGTATCCCGAGAGACAATTATGTTGTACTTTTTGCAGTGACAATGAAGGAAATCTCTTTCTCAGGAAACAGAGGAAATCCTGGCAGATACGCTGAAGGTGGAGGTCTTCCGTCAGACGGTGGCAGAACAGGTCCTGGTAGGATCCTACTGTGCTTTTAGCAATCAGGGGGGCCTGGTCCATCCAAAGACCTCCATAGAGGACCAGGACGAGCTGTCATCTCTGCTTCAAGTCCCACTGGTGGTGAGTGATTGTGTGTGAGTGCGTGTGTGTGTGTGTGTGTGTGTGTGTGTGTGTGTGTGTGTTTGAGATTGGCTTGGGCGATAACAAAATTTCCCTATTAATTACACCGATCAGCCGAATCATTAAAACCACTGACAGGTAAGTGAATAACATTGATTATCTCATTAAAATGGCACCTGTCAAGGGGTGGGATATATTCATCATTATCAGCAGTCACTCGGGGTCGAGTATGACCGTCCTCCCTCTGGGTCCTCAGGTGGGCATAGAGGCCAATGCTGGAGCTGCGTAATGGGAGGATGCCTGCGCGTGAAAGCTTTTTACATGGAACAGTTGATGCGCCTGCAGCCACCACACGGTCCTTGGCGATTGGGCGATTGGGGACCGCCCTCTGTTGCAGCCTTCATCTGCCTTCACTGCTGTTGTGATCTGGAGACATTATCCGCCAGTTTTGCCGTTGAGGTCTTTGTTGGATCACACTTTGTCTGGAACCTCCCCCTTGACCTGTTCGCCTTGGGTGATCCTACCAGGAGCCAAGCTCCAGACGGCATAGCTCTTTGGATCATTGGTACATGCAAGCTTCTCCACCATGGCAAGGTGGTGCTCCAAGAGAAGGGATATGTTAGGCAGCAAGTGAACAGTCAGTTCTATAAGTTCATGTGTTGGAAGCAGGAAAAATGGGCAAGCGTAAGGATCTGAGCAACTTTGACAAGGGTAAAATTGTGATGACTAGATGACTGGGTCAGAGCATCTCCAAAATGACAACTCTTGTGGCATGTTGCCGGTATGTAGTGGTCAGTACCTACCAAGAGTGGTCCAAGGAAGGATAACTGGTGACAGGGTCATCGACGCCCAAGGCTCAGTGATGCGCGTGGGGAGCGAAGGCTAGCTCGTCTGGTCTGATCCCACAGAAGAGCTACTGTAGCTCAAATAAGATAGCTGAAAAAGTTAATGCTGGCTATGATAGACAGGTGTCAGAACACATAGTGCATCGCAGCTTGATGTGTATGGGGCTGCGTGCTACAGATCAGTCAGAGTTCCCATGTTGACCCCTGTCTACAGCTGAACGCACCTACAATGGTCACGTGAGTGTCAGAACTGGACCATGGAACAGTTGAAGGTGGCTTGGTCTGATGAATCATGTTTTCTTTTACATCATGTGGACCGCAGAGTGCATGTGCGCTGTTTACCTGGGGAAAAGGTGGCACCAGGATGCACTATTGGAAGAAGGCAAGCCGGTGGAGGCAGTGTGATGCTCTGAGCAAGGTTCTGCTGGGAAAACCTGGGTGCTGGCATTCATGTGGCTGTTACTTTGACATGTACGACCTACCAAAACATTTCTGGAGACCAGGTACACCCCTTCATGGCAGCGGTATTCCCTGATGGTTGTGGCCTCTTTCAGCAGGATAATGTGCCCTGCCACACTGCAAAAATTGTTCAGGAATGGTTTAAGGAACATGATAAAGAGCTTAAGGTGTTGCCTTGGCCTCCAAATTCCCCAGATCTCAGTCCAGTAGATCATCTGTGGGATGTGCTGGAAAAACAAGTCCGATCCATGGAGGCCCCAGTTCGTAACTTACAGGACTTAAAGGATCTGTTGGTAACATCTTGGTTCCAGATACTAGAGGGCAGATTCAGAGGTCTTGTGGAGTCCATGCCTTGATGGGTCAAAGCTGTTTTGGCCACACGAGGAGGACCTACATAATATTAGGCAGGTGGTTTTAATGTTTTGGTTGATCGGTGTATAGCCACTTAATGATACTGACACATGATATTGTCGTTGCTGTGAGTACAGTTGAAAGCATACTCGTCGACTAGATATGGCCTTTACACAGCAGGTTTCTATTACGCAATTCTAGTGCACTAGATTGGAATTCCCATACATTTGTACCATATGTCTTTATTATTTTTGTTTTATTTTTTTTCCTGGGGGGGGGGGATAAAACAAAAAAAGCAATGTCCACTTTTGCTGCACCAGTTTGATTTCAGTTTCGTGACTTGAGTTTGGCTTCAGTGATTTGAGTTCATTTCGTTGTTACCTTTTTTACAAAGTGGTCGCATCCACATCCACATTCACCTTTTCCTTTTCTCATTTGGTTGTAAGCCAAAGAAATTCCCAATGGGCAAAGATTTTTGTTGGCCATTTTTCCTCCATTATGGAAAAAATGCACGCTAACGCAATTCATTACTGGATCCTCTAAACCTTTTGATATATTTGGCAGAAAAAGGGCTGTGGTATTTATTGTCTTTATTATTAGGGCATTCTTAAAAATAATTACCATGCTGAATGATGTCATCCTGATATCGCCCAAGCCTATAGTGCAAGAACAGTAACGGGTAATCCTCCCGATTAAACAATAGTTTTTACCTCTCCGTGGTAAGAATTATCAGTTCTCATGGCGTGCCACTTACACTGACGCTGGTATCAGTTGGTTTCTGCATTGTCAGTTGTACGAGTGTTTATACTAGCTTAGGTCATTGTGTGTTGTATTCAATTTCGAGTCTGCTGTTATTAATTTTATAATATCTGTGTATTGTTGGGTTCTTTCTTTTGTATGAGTTGCTGTTACCAAGCAATTTCCACTAGCCCTGTTGTGTGGCAATAACAGCACTATGACTTTGACTTCTATGGTTCCACTGATGGTTACTGATGGTGTGTGCGTGTATGTTAACTAATAAATCAAATCAAATCAATTTTATTTGTATAGCCCAATATCACAAATTACAAATTTGCTTCAGTGGGCTTAACAGCAACACAACATCCTGTCCTTAGACCCTCTCATCGGATAAGGAACAACTCCCTAAAAATAAATAAACAAAAATGATACAATAATCAACCCAATAAAACACAAATCCTGAAGCTAATTTTGGCTGTGGCTGTGATAAAGTGGGAGATGCTGTTCCATGGTCTAGAGCAGGGGTAGGCAGTCTTATCCAGAAAGGGCCAGTGTGGGTGCAGGTTTTTGTTCCAACCAAGCAGTTACACACCTGATCCCACTAATCAACTATTAGAGTCTTTGCTGAGGAACATGATTAAGAGACACGTGTGTAACTGCTTGGTTGGAACAAAGACCTGCACCCACACCGGCCCTTTCTAGATAAGATTGCCCACCCCTCGTCTAGAGGCTACCCTTCTGTACTGACCTATTACAGTCTCTATTAGTAGAAATAGAAATATTAAAAGTGTGCAGTAATAACTGTGTGTCTGTGTGCGTGCATTCCAGCATGATGGTTGTCATATCGCTTCACTGCTCTCTTCTCTCTTCTTCCATGTGCTCCCGTCTCTTGTTTCCTCTCATCTCTTTCTCTCGTGTACCATCTTTACTTTGTTGATGTCTTTTCTTTTCCTGTTCTGTCCTCTCCCTCTGTCACAGCTGCAGGTGGCAGTAAACAACTGGGGTATAATTAGACTCTGTTTTTTTTCTCTCGTAGGCTGGTACAGTTAACCGGGGCAGTGAGGTCATCGCAGCAGGGATGGTGGTCAATGACTGGTGCGCGTTCTGTGGCCTGGACACTACCAGTACAGAACTGTCCGTCATTGAGAGCGTGTTCAGGCTCGGTGACACGGCACAGCCCTCTGCCATTGCCACCAGCATGAGAGACTCGCTGATCGATAGGTAAGTAACATTCAGACGTGAGACTTTTTTGCAAATATATTTTTGGGGGTTATTTTAATGTGATCGCCAGATGGGTAGTGGGGCAACTGCCTCGGGACAGTTTCTGGTATGTCGGCAGTCACGAACATTTACTCAATTGACTCTCATTGTGATAGTCTAAACTGTCCGGTACTCATAGTTTCATCCTCTGTCGTGAATCAATGCAAACAAACACCAAAAATAATTTGCAGTGGTAATTTGACCCAGTTCTCTCCCTCCCACACATAAGCAGCCAGAAACAACAGTACTGCTCAACTTAGCAAGATATGTGAGATGGACTGATTAATCACAGCTTGGCAACACGTTCTTACTTGCACAGACACACTTACATTGCGTACACTGTTGGTAAGGTTTTTTTTTCCAAAGTTGTCTTTCTTTCACAGCTTGACATAAGCTGCCGCTCCACTTACTACACACACAGATGCTCAACTAACAAGTTTGTCCACTTCATAACTACTCACCACACAAACATTTATCAGCCAAATCACCCATTTTTAACACCATCTCCATTCTCTTCCTCTTCTTCCCAGCCTGACATAATTGGCAGTCTCTCCAGTGATCTGCCGTTATGAAGCTGTACTGTGATGCATCTGGTCGAGGAGCCGAAGTTAAAAAGCTGCTGCAACAAACTTTTCTATTCAACACCTATTTCCACACCTACTGTTCACTATCATTTGAAGCTACAGCTCGCAATTGCGGTCGTGGTGTAGCAGCCATCTTGTGTCCCTTTTTGTATTAAGCATCGAGTTAAAGACAACCCCGCCCCCTTTCCCTCGGTGACCTCGCTTGCAAATTGATAAAGGAGTAAATGATACCTTCCAGTTCAGACAGAGAAAGCCAAACATCTAAAACCGTATCAACTTCTGTTTGGGATTGACACTGGTGAAGACTGTCAGACATCCCATTTTAAAGAGTAACAATTTTCAGAGAAACTTAGAAACTTGAAATGGCCAACGAGCGCACCGAAGGCCTTGTCATTAGACTAGGAGACAGAAAATGTTGCTGCAGAAGGCAATTAGTTGTCTCAGCCTGAAGTTGCACAGCAAAAGAAAAATCTCTCTTGTCTGTGGCAGAGGAATATTTTTATTTTTACTCCATTCTCTATTCTGGTCTTTTGGACCAGAATAGCCAAAAAAATAACCTACTCTGTGCCGAAAAGGATATACAATCAGATCCATTACTGTCTGTGTCAGTTCAGCAGGAATAACTGGAGACTGCTGTTGAAAGACTTATCTGAATATCTAGGTTCTGAGACAGAAGTGGCCTGTGGATGAAAGTTGTATTACTGATGAATTGTTGATTGAAAACTGGACTCCAGCTTGACAGAAATGTTTCATTTAAGGCACAGCAACATTTTAGGTGGGCAACAGCACCATAGGAGGCATTCAAATGAATCGGTTCATCTGGATACAACGTTTATCGACAGATACTGAGGAGATACTTGACATGAAACTGGTCGTTGGTTTTGGTTGTTCTACATCTCTCGCCATTTTACAGTGGTGTGATTGCAACATTCCCTAATCCTCTGTGAATAGGACACATGGCCATTGAAACTAGTTAATGGTCACACCCATATTTGCATATGAAACTGGTCGTTGGTTTCGGTCGTTGTGCAACTGTATTGTACTGTATTGTTTATAAGGGATGGGGATACCTGCAGTCAGTTTAGACTGAATATGCCACTTAGTTGAGTGATGAAGCGTTTTAGTAAAAGTATGTCATTAAACGTTGTATCCAGATGAACTAATTCAATCTGCTTTGATTTTCTTACCTGGATTGAGCATGCATCAAGACATAGGAACAATTGCAGTATTGCTGCTTTAATCACTCAATCACATGGGAAGATCTTGTTGCTGGGAGACATTTTAATGAATTGTTTTTATCTCACTTTATCTTGTCTCACTTTAATGTCGCCTGGGACTGTTGCCCATCTGCATTACCCGTATAAAATATATATCGCCACCCCAAATCCTTTTTGTAATTTCACTCTAGAAGTCAATGTTTGCCAGGCACTTTCAGTGTTCTGTGTGTTTGTGAGCCCAATTTTATGTCGACTTCAATGAAGAAGAACAACATCCAACAGATAGTCAGAACTGATGTGTAAGAAAATATCAGTGTTTACAAATGTGTATGACATTGCTTTGGGGTTAAACACAAAAGTTTTGCTGATGCTCATGTACAGATATTTCCCCTACGCTAAAAACTGCTCCCTTTTTGAGGTCTAGAATGACTAGACATGGTTCATATTGGACTGGACATGTCTAGTCAGCTGTCCAATAACGACAAGCTATTGTGTAATTTCATTGTCAAACTGTGTCTTACACCTTAACATAAAATAATTCTTGAGGCAAAAAATGGAATGACAAACTGAATTGGGGGTAGGATGACAGGTTTTCAAAGTACATTATCGGAGTATCTACACTCTTAAAGTACAAATTTTGTGACTTTTAGGACCCATGTAATACCTCCAAATGGAAAAAAAAACTCATTGGAAAAAGAAAAATTGACAAACTAGACAATATACACTGTTGTTTTTTCAATTGAATATGAATATAAAAGCAAGTTTCTGTGCAAATTAGCTGACAACAGCCTTGTTAATTAATGAAAATAAAGCTATGTAAGTAGACCCAGTCAAGTGGAAAACAAGAGTATCAAATACACATAAGAGGGCATTATAGAGACTGGTCAAAAGTTGACAGTCTAAACCAAACGTATGTGTATTTTCTTCTCACACCGTCTGACGAGTCTGACGTTTATTTGACCCTGTTTGTCAATGGACGCTGTGTGTCGTGACGTGTCACAGCTCATCAGCCGCCATCAATTTCACCATGTAGCATTAGCAACTGCTCTATTTCCTTTGCTCATTGCCTCAGTGTGTTGGATTTTGTTATTAGCATTGCCATTTTCATCCCTGCAGCATTCTCTGCTAGTTCTGTGAAGTTATCTGTTTTCTTTTGGAGACTCAGTGCCCACAGTATTACTGCCTTCAACCTGGCTGCCGGAGAAAAACTGGGTGCTGTCTGTTGACCGCTCAGCTGAGCAGTGGTAGTTACGGAGCCTGTAGCTCGAGCGGAACTATTTGCAGCAGACAAATTAGCTCTAAAGTTACCACGAGCACGTCTGTGAAGAAGAGGAGTTTTGGCTCCTCTTCTTCACAGACCTGCTCTGGGTGGAAAAAGGTACAAGAAGACATACAAGAACATGACGGCACGGTGGCGCAGTGGTTAGCGCGGTCACCTCACAGCAAGAAGTTCCTGGGTTCGAGCCCAGGGATAATCCAACCTTGGGGGTCGTTCCAGGTCATCTTTTGTGGAGTTTGCATGTGCTCCGGATCCTCCCACAGTCCAAAGACATGTAGGTCAGGTGAATCAACTGTACTTAATTGTTCCTAGGTGTGAATGTGTGTGTGTATATGTATGTGTGTCAGCCCTGTGATGGACTAGGGTGTCTCCCCGCCTGCCGCCCAATGACTGCTGGGATAGGCTCCAGCATCCCTGCAACCCTGAAAGCAGGATCAGCGGTTTGGATAATGGATGGCTGGATGGATGGTTACCACTAGCAGCCAAGCTAGCAACGGGCCTCCAAACAATTTCAGATTGAATTTACATTTACCCATTTTCTTTTTTTTGCTGCCTCATCTGTCACCTACTAGCTAGCTACTGCCTTCCAGCCCCACTGTCTGGCGATCAGTAACTGGTAGAAGATGAAGTTTAGACAGTTAAAACTTTCCCAGAAAAGTGCCCTACCTCATTTGAATTTTGTTTTTTTCAACAGTGTGCAGATTACATCACAGTTTTTCAAATGTATAACTGAGTCACCTTAAAATAGATTATGATGTCCGAAGGACAACTAAGAATCTGAAAAAGTAACAGCAATTACCAAGAATTGTACCGGTACAAGAAAATCAGTGTGCCAAATTGTGTCCAAGATGGATGGGTGGGCATCACTAAGCTAACACTGGCTAAAGGAATACTATGTCATTAATTTGAATAACCTATGCCCTGTGGAGTGGTTGGGTCAGATGAGCTTCCTCCAGAGATGCCTTCAGCATTAAGTCACCCACTGTTTTGACTGAGGGCCATATCTCTTTAGCCTCTTGAGTGATGGTGGACCTCCACCTGTTTTTCAGGCCTAAGCCATTTTTCTGTTGGCTATAAATGGTGGTCAAATATGAACATATCAAGTATGCACAAATTTGGAGACTTGTATGTATAAAGGCATTTAGGTGTTGCTTTCAAATAGACAAGGTCCTGGGTTTGAGACCTGGGGTAGTCCAACCTTGGGGGTCATCGCGGGTTATCCTCTGTGTGGAGTTTGCATGTTCTCCCCATGTCTGCGTGGGTTTCCTCCGGGTGCTCCGGTTTCCTCCCACCATCAAAAAGACGTGTAGGTCAGGTGAATCGACCATACTAAATTATCCCTAAGTATGAATGTGTGTATGTCGGCCCTGTGTGATGGCCTAGCGGCCTAACCAGGGTGTCCCCCCGCCTGCCGCCCAATGACTGCTGGGATAGACTCCAGCATCCCTGCGACCCTGAGAGCAGGATAAGCGGTTCGGATAATGGATGGATGGAATATTAAATACTGGCAGTGTTGGTATTGAGGATGGCTGAAATACTTTTTTTTTAGGGGTCCAAGCAGCGAAGCTGGTGGAACCCTATTGTATTTGTTAGTATTATTATTATTTTTCTCTGCTAAAAGTTTGTGAGGCTCAGCAACCGTAAGTCCTAGACCAACCAACTTTGGTACGTGGATTCCTATGGCCCCCCACTACTCAGGCACCACAAATCACCTATGTCAGCCAGATGGTGGCGCTATAACAAAGGGTCATGCGTAATTCCCACCCCATAAGTCAGATCAACACAAAACTGCACAGACCTATGCATCTGAATGTGCTCTACAACTTTGTTATTGGGACCACATATGTCAGCCATATAGTTTGCCCGCCATTTTGACTTGTATTAGTTTGGGCGCGGTTTCTCAGCTAAAAGTGTCTGAGGCTCAGCAACCATAAGTCCTAGACCAACCAAATTTGGTAGGTGCATTCATACGGCCCCCCACTACTCTGGCACTACAAATCACCCATGTCAGCCAGATGGTGGCGCTATAACAAAGGGTCATGCTTAAAAGGCCATAACTCCCACAGCATAAGTCAGATCAACACAAAACTTAATCGACCCATGCATCTCAATGTGCTCAACAACTTTACTATTGGGACCACCTATGTCAGTCATATAGTTTGCCCGCTATTTTGACTTATTTGGTGTGGAAGCGCTGCAGCTCTACATACCACACGCCAGGACACCTGGGTATAACGACATACTTTTTCTTTTTACGGCAGTCGGCTAGGACGCAAGAAATCAGACACCGTCTGGTCCAGTTTTGGAAACTCTGGCACATGTTTCTGAAGCAATGGAAGTGTTACGACATTTTAAAAAATTACGGTAATCGTCTAGGACACAGGCAACCCAAGTAATCCGACATTGTCATATCTAGTTGGAAACTCGGGTAGGCTACTGTTTCTGAAGCAAGATTCTTCAATCTTTATTACATTACCAACAGCGGTTTAGTTTCATGTGGAAACGGTAGTCTATTACAGGCTAGGTGTATAAAAGGCCCCTACGTATCATAGCGTTAATTATTTGCGTTGGGTGAAGGTATATGATCATGAGGACAAAACCATTCAAATTGCTCCATAGGGGGCCTAACAGTGCCAATGCTTGGACCCCTCCCAACGCCGCTTGCGGCTTTAATTTTTTTTTCTTAGAAAACTTAACTACTTTAAAGATATCACATGTTGACTGTAGCCACTGAATGCTGTTTAACTAGGTAAGATAGGCTAAAAAACGTCACAACTGCTTTGTAATGAAATTATACCTTACCTGTTTGAACTATATTTTTTTAATTTCATCTTTAGTTGCTGCCAAATACGTTT
The DNA here is from genome assembly GCF_029633865.1 of Lampris incognitus. Lineage (NCBI taxonomy): Eukaryota > Metazoa > Chordata > Actinopteri > Lampriformes > Lampridae > Lampris > Lampris incognitus. The sequence goes on along the minus strand of NC_079212.1, from coordinate 104,459,708 downwards.
TGTGCCTGTTGGGTTAAACCTGCATAAATGTTAAATGTGCACACACACACACACACACACACACATATATATATGTATATAATGTACATATAATGTACATATATATAATGTGTGTGTGTATGTGTGGTTGAACAAGTGGAACATAAGGTAAACTTTTTCGGTCAGCTATTTTCTGCCACGCCAACTCACGTTCTTTTGCTGCTGCCCCTGTATTGCTTTTTTTTCTTAAATATATTCTTATTCTGCATATGCATTCATTAATATTTCCAAGTCCAGTGGGGTGAAGTAGGACAGCCTTTTTCCTCTCACCGGTTGCCATGGTGAATTGTAACAACAGACTTCCATTGATGATAGCTTTTTGTAGTTGTCACGGTGAACATACTCAGAGTTGATTGAACTAACTCTGCTGTTCTGAAACCGAAAACTCTTTTGAGTTTGACAGTTAGTCAACCCAGAGTCCAGATTTAAACTCACTTTATTAAACCTGCTTTCTGAAACAGGCCCTAGCTTTCTATTTACTGTGGTGCTTGAAAGTTTGTGAACCCTTTAAAATTTTATATATTTCTGCAGAAATATGACCTAAAACGTCAGATTTTCACACAAGTCCTAAAAGTAGAGAAAGAGAAACCAATTAAACAAAAATATTATACTTGGTCATTGATTTATTAAGGAAAATGATCCAATATTACATATATGTGAGTGGCAAAAGTATGTGAACCTCTAGGATTAGCAGTTATTTTAAGGTGAAATTAGAGTCAGGTGTTTTCAATCAATGGAATGACAATCGGGTGTGAGTGGGCGCCCTGTTTTAGTTAAAGAGCAGGGATCTATCAAAGTCTGGTCTTCACAACACATGTTTGTGGAAGTGTATCATGGTAAGAACATAGGAGATTTCTGAGGACCTCAGAAAAAGCATTGTTGAGGCTCATCAGGCTGGAAAAGGTTACAAAACCACCTCTAAAGAGTTTGGACTCCACCAAGCCAGTCTGACAGATTGTGTACAAATGGAGGAAATTCAAGACCATTGTTACCCTCCCCAGGAGGGGTCCACCATCGAAGACCACTCCAAGAGCAAGGCGTGTAATAGTCGGCCAGGTCACAAAGGAACCCAAGGCCTCTCTCACAATGGCTAATGTTAATGTTCATGAGTCCACCATCAGGAGAACACTGAACAACAATGGTGTGCATGGTAGTGTAATGATCTGTGCCCTCTGGCTATGTTAACTTATAACATTGATAAAGCAAGGACGACTTCTCTCGTGCTGGGTGTTTATTCACCGACCGGATTCAGACTGACGTTGTTACGTACATCACGTGACTTTGTTGTGGTGCTACGGAAAGCCGTAAGGGACATTAGCAAATCAAATATTACTAGCAAATATTACATCTCCCTTTTTCTGAAAAGTGCTGCTTTCTCTGCAGGGATACAGACCATGTTGAGCACGTTTATAAGCAAATAACAATCTTAATAAGAAAGAATATGGAAGTAGAACTCTTATATAACTGGACTGCAACAAAGTAGTGCAAAACATTTCCTTCACTGTCTAAATGTGACACCGTAATAACATGTCATTTTTTTTTCCTTTTCCATTTCATTACTGGTAACTGCAAACATAGCAGGTAGGTACACAAGGTAAGTGAACGCTGTAAACATTTCTTTTCAAAACATATCAGGTAGGTACACAAGGTAAGTGAACGCTGTAAACATTTCTTTTCATCACAAGTAATGCATGAACATTTCAAGAACAGGTAAGTATGAACATTTCTTTTCCATCACTAGTAGTGCAAGAACATTGCAGGTATAGTACAGGTAGGTGTACAATTCTCTCTTTTTTTCTTCTTTTTTTTTTTACATTCATAAGTCAAGGACTTGTCTTGGTTTGATCGTGCGACCTGACCTCGTGGTGTAACCAGGCTGTGTGTCTGGTTGTCACTGATTGTTCGTGTCTGGAGGTTCCGCATGCTCTTGCTGATGGGCTTGTGTGTTTTTGTTAGCGCTGGTAACAGTCTGCTGTGAAGTGTGTGTGTGTGTAGTGTGAGTGTTCACTCTGCTTTGTCGCAGGTGTTGACGGTTGCGTCGGTAGATCTGACCTTCTTTGGTCTGGATGTGGTAGCTCCTGTCTGTGTTCGCTGGTCTTTCCACAGTTGCAGGTCTCTAGGATCGATCCTCCTGCCGGAAGCGGATTGGTGTGCCTGCGGGCAGGTGGGGCAGAGGTTTGGCTGTTCGGTTGTAGTACGCCTGCTGGCGCTGTTGACATACCTCTCTCCTTTTGTGAACATACTCCTGACTGGCGATCTGTGGCTGCAGGTGTTTTGCTGTTGATGGGAGAATGGACCGCAGCCTCCGACTCATCAGTAGCTGTGCTGGTGATTTCAGGTTGTCCACCGGTGTGTTGCGATACTCCAGTAAGCTCATGTAGGGGTCTTTGTTCTCAGCTTTGGCTTTGTCCAGGATGCGTTTGGCCATCTGGACAGTCTTCTCAGAGAGGCTGTTGCTCTGTGTGTAGTGGGGGCTTGTGGTGGTGTGTGAGAAACCCCATGTCTGTGAGAAGTTGAGGAACTCACCAGAGCTGTAGCACGGACCGTTGTCGCTGACGATAGTCTCGGGGATTCCGTGTCGAGCCATTGCTGCTTTCAGCTTCATGATGATGGCAGATGAGGTGCAGCTGTAAAGTCTCTCTAGCTCGAAGAATCTGGAGTAGTAGTCCACAGTGACTATGAAGTCCTTTGAGTTCCATGTGAATAGGTCTGTGCCTATCACTTGCCACGGCCACTCGGGTATGGCGTTTGACATCATTGGTTCCTTTGCATTTGCGCTGCGCCGTTCTTGGCATATGCTGCAGTCTGCTACCGCATCCTCCATCTGTCTCCCCATGCCAGGCCAGAACAGTAAGTCTCTTGCTCGGCATTTGCTTTTTTCCACACTGAGGTGGCCGGCATGGATGCGCTGTATCATGTCCTTGCGAAGCTTTTGGGGGACAATGATTCTCTCACCTTTGAACAGGATACCGTCCATTTCTGAGATTTCTGCTCTGTGGTTCCAGTATTCCTGGATGCTGGGCGGGCACTTTTTCTTTGTGTCTGGCCAGCCAGTGAGTGTGGCTCGTCTGAGTGCGGTGAGCTGTGGATCTTGCGCTGTTTCCTGCTTGATTTCTGTGAGTCGTGTGGCGCTCACAGGGATGTTGCTGAGGACTGTGTGCACTTGGGCCTCCATCCCTTCCTGTAGGTCACTGTCGGGGTGTTCTATTGACTTGCGTGACAGTGTGTCGGCCACCGGTATGTCCTTACCGGGGCGGTGGATGATTTGGATGTCGTATTTTTGGAGCGCCAGGATCATCCGTTGCAGCCGGGGTGGTGCTGCTGTCAGTGGCTTTTTTAGTATTGCCTCCAGAGGCTTGTGGTCTGACTCCACAATCACTTTTCGTCCATACATGTACTCGTGGAACCTCTTGCAGCCGAAGACCACAGCGTAGAGCTCCTTCTCTATCTGTGCGTAGTTTTCTTCAGTGTTGTTGAGTGACTTGGACGCATAGGCAATTGGTTTGCCATCTTGGAGCATGACAGCCCCAAGGCCACTTTTGGATGCATCCACTTGGGAGTCGCAGCTCTTTCTGCGGGTCGAAATATGAGAGTACTGGACCTGGGTGCTGTGTAATGAAATTCTTCATCTCCTGGAATACCTTGTCATGGACTGCATCCCACACAAACTCACTGTCCTGTTTCAGAAGCTGTCTGAGGGGTGAGTTTATATGTGAGAGGTGTGGAGCGAATCTGGCGAGGTAGTTGATCATCCCGAGGACTGTCTCCAGCTCTGCTTTGTTCTGTGGGGGTTGCATGTCCTTGACCGCCTTCACCTTGTGTGGGTCTGGTTTGATGCCTTCGTGTGAGAGCGTGTTGCCGAAGTAGCTTACCTCGGACACGCATATGTGACACTTGTCGGGGTTGAGCCTCACCCCTCGCTCCCTTGTGCGCTTCAGCATCGCTCTGAGACGCTGGTCATGTTCCTCTTTAGTCTTGCCGAACACTAGTATGTCATCCACTATGGCCATCACACCGTCCAGTCCTTCATATGTTTCATCCACGTGTCTCTGGAACTTGTCTTGAGCGGACACGATTCCGAAGGACAGTCTGAGGAAACGATACCTGCCAAACACTGTGTTAAATGTCGTCAACATTGAGGATTCAGTGCTCAGTTTGATGGCCCAATAGCCTGACTGCGCGTCTAACACGCTAAAGTACTCAGCTCCAGCGAGCTTTGTGGTGGCGTCCTCCAGCGTGGGGAGGGGGTAGTGAGGTCATTGTATCACTTTGTTAAGAGCTCTGGGGTCTAAACACACTCTAAGTTTGCCTGTCTTTGGCTTCTCAACAACGATGAGTGCGTTCACCCATTCTGTGGGTTCTGTTACCTTACAGATTATGCCGCCTTTCTCCATGCTGTCAAGCTCGTCCCTCAGTTTGCTGCGTAGGGTGATGGGGATTCTGCGTGGTGGGCAGACGACCGGCGTTGCATCTGGTGTGACGCGGAAGGTGCACTCGCCTGGGAACTCTCCTATTCCCTGGAAAACATCTGCATACTCATCCATTATGCTCTGTGATGTGACATTGTTTTCCTCGCTCACAGCCATCACTATTTTTACCAAGTTTAGGTCATGGCATGTTTTCATTGCCATGACTGGTGGGGCGTTTGTGTCAATGACGTAAAAGTCCAGCATCATTGCATTGTCTCTGTACTTACATCTGAGTTTGCATGTGCCTTTCACGCTCAGCTCGCCTCCTCCATATTCAGTGAGTCTGTGTATTGCTGGTTTCAGTGTCACATTTTTGAACAGCGCCTGGAACAGGTTGGTGGGAATAGTATTGGCCTGTGCCCCAGTGTCTCGTTTGAACTTTACTTTCTGTGGAGGTGTGCCTATTCCAACCTCTACGTAGGCCTGCTCGTTGCTTTTCCCGTTATTCTCTATTGAGATGCAGTCTATGTATAGCTCTGTCTGTTCTCCGGAAGCGGTGCTCTCCACTGTAATGTTGTCGAAGTACAGTTCGTCCTGCTCTCTATCAGTGGTGTACTCTTCTGGGTTCTCTCCGACGGCATGTACTGTGCCGCGGTAGTACTTTGTCTGTCCCTGGGAGCTAGACTTGCATACTTTAGCAAAATGATTGAGCTTCTTGCATTTAATGCATTGTTTACCCTTAGCTGGGCAAGTGGCTTTAGCGCCGTGTAGCCCTCCACAATAGCTACACGCCCTAGCGGCGGTGCTAACGTTACCCTCCCTTTGTCTGAAGTTAGCGTTAGCTGCTTTGGGTGCATTCGGTTTGTAAGCATTTCTGCCTATTGCGTGCACTGTTTCATGCGTGCTGCCCTGGCCCATAGACTTTAGCTGTTGCTTTGCTAGCTCGTGTGAGCGGGCTACATCTATGGCTTTTTCTAGCGTTAGCTCAGCTCCCTGGCTAAGTAGCTTTTCTCTCACTCTGGGTGAGTTGGTGGCAAACATGATGCGGTCCTTGACCATCTCGTCGGCATTTGGGTAGCCACAGTCTTTGACTAGGAGCTTAAGCTCAGTTACAAATTGTTCGAAGGATTCACTCTCTCCCTGCATCTTTTCATGAAATTTATATCTGGCATAAATCGGGTTTGCTTTGGGGGTGATGTACTCAGTGTACTTATCGTAGTACGTTTCTAGCTTCTTGGCTTGTTCTCCGCTGAGTGTCCAAGTGTTGTGCACATCGCGCCCTTTTTCCCCTATCCAGAGCAAGAGGTAGCTGCATTTCTCCTCTTCATTCTTCCCGCGCAGGGGGCCCTTGAACATTAGCTCCGTTGTTTATCGAAATCGTCTCCATGCTTCAGGTAAGTTCGCCGATTCTCAGTCCATCCGTGGAGCTGGAACGCCGTACGAATCCATATGGGGTATTTAAACTCCGCTACTCTGACACCATGTAATGATCTGTGTCCTCTGGCTATGTTAACATATAACATTAATAAAGCAAGGACGACGTCTCTCGTGCTGGGTGTTTATTCACCGACCGGATTCAGACTGACGTTGTTACGTACATCACATGACTTTGTTGTGGCGCTACGGAAAGCCGTAAGGGACATTAGCAAATCAAGTAATACTAGCAAATATTACAGATAGGATTGCAAGGAGAAAGCCACTGTTCTCCAAAAAGAACATTGCTGGCCGTCTGCAGTTTGCTAAAGATCACGTGGACAAGCCGGAAGGCTATTGGAAAAAAAATTTGTGGACAAATGAGACCAAAATAGAACTGTTGGTTTAAATGAGAAATGTTATGTTTGGAGAAAGGAAAACATGCATTCCAGCATAAGAACCTTATCCCATCTGTGAAACATGGTGGTGATAGTATCATGGTTTAGGCCTGTTTTGCTGCATCTGGGTCAGGGTGGCTTGCCATCATTGATGAAAAAATGGATTCTGAATTATACCAGCGAATTCTTAAGGAAAATGTCAGGACATCTGTCCATGAACTGAATCTCTAGAGAACGTGAGTCATGCAGCAAGACAACGACCTGAAGCACACAAGTCGTTCTACCAAAGAACGATTAAAGAAGAATAAAGTTAATGTTTTGGAATAACCAAGTCAAAGTCTAGACCTTAATCCAATCGAAATGTTGTAGAAGAACCTGAAGCGAGCAGTTCATGTGAGGAAACCCACCAACATCCCAGAGTTGACGCTGTTCTGTACGGAGGAATGGGCTAAAATTCCTCCAAACCGATGTGCAGGACTGATCAGCAGTTACCAAAAAATGTTTAGTTGCAGTTATTGCTGCACGGGGGGGGGGGGGGTCACACCAGATACTGAAATCAAAGGTTCACATACTTTTGCTACTCACAAATATGTAATACTGGATAATTTTCCTCAATAAATAAATGACCAAGTATATTTTTGTCTCATTTGTTTAGTTGGGTTCTATTAATCTACTTTTAGGACTTGTGTGAAAATCTGATGTTTTACGTCATATTTATACAGAAATATAGAAAATTCTAAAGGGTTCACAAACTTTCAAGCACCACTGTAAGTAGGTTGTAAACAGGTTTGGAAACTGTTTACACAAGTATGTTATCTTTTTCAAAATCTACATGAATGACTGATAAACCAAGTATTACTGATAACAAGCACATCAGGAATTACAACCTGCACAGGATATGGAAGACCAAACTTGGAGTTGGATTGAGTTACAGACTCAGGTGTATGATGAACAGACTCGAGTAGGACACTAAACACAACTGTTTCAGAAACTTACCACACCAGCAAAAAAACAAAACAAAACAAAAAAGAATCTTAAAGGCAACATTTTTTTATTGGCAAATGCTTGAAATTAGGTTGTAGCAATGCATCTATATACACCCCTCCAAACAGTTACAATGTCAAAAAGCCAAAATAAAACACACAAGGTATTAAGAGATTAACTATATGATCGTTTATACGCACACATTTTATGTTTGTTTTTAACATTCACATACACGTAGTTTGATTTTTTTTTACATTTTTTTTTTGGTTTGGAGACATCTCAAGACATTTTTCTTGTTTTTTCCTTATATAAAACTCAATACAATTATATAGGGTAAAATTAAACATTTGTAAAAAAGAAAATATGAAAAAAGAAACATGCCAGGTATGCAGTGCATTACAACCTTCCTTTTTTTTAATTCTACAAAATCGTATTAAACAAAGGCAGACAGCCAAACATGGATACTGACCAGTGCTCTATAGAGAAACGTGGAGAAGATACAAAAAGAATAGAGAATATAGTGTTAAATAGATATTGTAATTAAATTCCTAAAAAATTTAATGCCATGTCTCTGAATATTTTAATTAATTTGATATATGTGCAAATGATTTTACTACATTACATACCTGTTTATATATTCCAAATGCTTGACTCTACATTATTTTTTTCAACACGTGCTGCAATCTTACAAGCAATCAGATTAGGAGAAGGGTGCATTGCGCTCACAGGTGTCACACATTGGGGCTGCACTGACTATGTAATGGCTCATTTCATCAAAATGGGTCGCATTAAGTGAGATTTCACAACTGCCTGGCTTCCACTACTACCAAGTGCAGTGGCACACCCAACAGGGGCATTGGCTTTGCAACGCCTCATTTGGGTGCACTGTAGTAAATGAAAAAAAAAAAGGCCAGCTCAGTGTGCTGAATCCAACCAACCCATTCGTGAGCAGTGTCCATGCCATCACTCGCAACCCCTTTTAAAAACCCCTGTGACTTCAATTTGTCCCCTCTTTTCCTACTCCTGAACAAATGCTAATGTGCACTCAAATCCAAGGTAAAGGCTTGCTCACATTCTGACATTCACCTCCCTTAAGTCCTTGTTTTGGTGTGGGAACCCAGAACTGAGCTAGTATAGGGTGAATTACATAGTATCTCTATAAAGAATATAGACCACAAGGGGAGGATATGAGGCAAGTATCTCCACTCAAATATCGTCATCTACACTCTGCTGGATCAGCCTTCTAACATCTACTTTACCTGACTGGTTGTGAGACAACAGATGGAGGGAGAGGTGGGTACATCGGAGAGCCCTGGGCCGAGGAACTGACAGGTGACCTAGTGATACTACAGATGCGCTGTACTTACAGTAGTAATAAATAAACTCAGCAGCTGACTGAGAACTCCCATCTTCTGACCAATGATTGTTATCGTCCCACTAAGTTAATGAGCGCGAAAGCTAAAAAATATAGCATGTTTAATTGTGCTACTGCTTGCTTCCCTTCCTTGAACAACTGATCTAAAGTTAGTGTGTAAAGTTAATATAAAAGGAAGGAGACAAATATCTTGGAAAGCCATTGTTCTGAATGTTGACAGAGGTTGGTGTGTGATAAAAAAAGATTCACCCAACATTGCTTCCTTTATGTTTAGTGTCTTGAGGGGCCTGGGAATCAGCAAGGATGGATTTTTATCACATGTTGGATTACTGTGTCTATTTAATCATCACAGTCATCTGGAATTACAGTAGTGTGTTATGTTACTGAATAAAGTGAATGAGGCTGATTGTCAGCTCCATGGTAGCTTAGCAAGTTGGCTATGTGAGCTTCTGGCTATCTGTAAATTTATAACAAATCAGAACCTGATATATGAGACAAAACTAACATAGGTGTAATATTACTAACAAAACAAAACTTAAAAAATGTGAATTAGTGAACTAAAATCAGACAAAAACATTGAAAATAATTACAATTACAATAACAGTGAAAATATTATTAGAGCCTGTATTACTCTTACGTGTGTGACCAGCTCGGATGAAAAACAACACAGAAAATAACTGGATAGGTATGAACCAAACTGTGTTTTGCTGCACTGTGCTTCCATCTGCATACATAACAGAGGGTATATTACCAAGCGGTGTCAATGAGTCTATCAGCCAAGCTTGCAACTACATAATGCACTGGCTGGCTTGAAAGCTGCTACACAGATTCAAGTTTAGCCTGCCTGAAGAACAATATTTTTCTTTCTTTTTTTTGTCTTAAATCAAAAACCGACCGATAGCAATATCATAGAACTTAACAGCCATATTTGAAAGTCCATGCTTGGTTTTGTCCTGCCACTGCATGGCAGAGAAAACAGTGGGACTAAAGGGACAGATGGAGCTAAGAATAAGACCTACATCAGAGTTCCAATTCTGAAAATCTTAGTTCCGGGTTCTAATTCTGAATTCCAATTTGGGGCTTAATCTCTGCCAGCAGGGAGACAGGACAAGATGTCCCCTTTTATTTGTAGCAAGTGTCTCATTTACTGATCGACGTGTGGAGAGCGACAAGACTATGAAAGAGGGAACAAGAGAAAGAGAAGACGATGGGAATGTCATAAAGACTTACGTGTATCTGCCTGACAAAGCGCTACCGGGGTAGGGGGCTAAGATGCAACAAGGTGGAGAGGATCTTGGGAGGTTATTTTGTGAATTTTTGTGACTTAAGGGGTTGGAAGCTCAGTTATGTGTTTTAAACCCCTTTATTGTGAGTATCCTCCTCCCCCATCCCACCTTCCTATCTCCACTCCTCTCTCTTCCTCGTTTTTCCCTCTCCCTCTGCCTGATCTCCTTCTTAGCAACCAAAGGTCTCCTGTGAGGCATATACCATGTAGAGGAAGCCATCCTCATCCCGCTCCTGCTCGTAGATCTCGGAGATGGCAGTGGAGACGGACACCATGCTGTGCTGGTTGACCAGCAAGAAGAAGGCCTGTGTGGGGTTCAGCTGCAGGCGCCTCCTGAGTGTTGATGGGGGTAGGTTAGGATTAGGGTGAGGGTTAGGATGGAGCAGTTGGATATAATATCAGGGTTTGGGTGGTAGGGGATTAGGACAGGGTTAGAGGAAAAGGAGGTAGAGAATGGTGAGAGGGAGAGAAGGGTAGAAAAGAAAAACGGGTTTCAACAACATATGCAGAGATGAACTCATCACCTGAATGTGAAAACACGTGGCAAAATGAGTAAAAAACTGTTTTGTAAATTCTGATTTCTGATCCCAGATTTCCCTGCATTCAGTCAGGAAGAAAGATAAACCTGTATTTTTGAAAAGGACACTCACTGCCTGGTTTGCATCTGCCTGCCAAATAAGTGGAGACATGATTTGAGTTGGCAGTGATTTTTACACTGTAGCAGGTTAAGCCATGAATTACTGTGGCAGGCTTTGATGTGTGCACTGAATTAACAGTAATGTTACAATGACAGCATCTGTAGTAACAGTTCATTTATAATAATACATTTACTTTCTAGGTTAACAATGAGAGAGAGAGACTAACTACTAACTGGGCCTGTTAGATACATAAATAGTGGGGTAAACAGATAGAGACAGAAAGATTGGGGGGGGGGAGGTTGCTATTTCTGTACTAAACATTGCATCATGTATTCCTGGAAAGCACTTTGACTTTTCTGAATGCATTCAAGTCCTGAAAAACATATCTGAACACTCTAACTCGATCTACCTTTGCCCCCCCCCCCACTTTTGTTACCTTCCATTACCCTTCAATTCCTCTTACCTTCTCTTCCATCCAGCATTTATTTGATTTTACTGCCATACCAGGCCAGCTTTACTGTAGAATTAAAATTACTGCTAGTGGGTAAGTAAACATTTTTTTAAAATGAGCATCCAAACATTGAGACATGCTTTCCAATCTAATTGATTGAAATTATAACATTGTTAACTGTCAGTTTTCATATCTGGATGGTATTAGTATTATTATATTAGAGCTTCTTCACTTAAATAGTGCATGACACAGCCAGCCACAATGAGATATACAGACTAGAACCTGTGAAGGCTTCCAGTTAAATTCACAAACATTAACTATTTTTCAAATATGACACATACACAAGACCCAACAAAACATAAACTCAACACAAAAAGTCTAATCTCCATTTTTGACCACTATTTTTTTTTTTTTGGTATTTGGACATGACCAGTATTTAGTGCTTTCTTTGTTTTTTTTGGCTTCTGCACAGTTATGTACTGTATCTTGACTAACTATCCTGTAGCCTGTTCTTTGATCCTCATCCTCTACATATAGACCGACAAGTCGGGAAAGTGAATGACATGAATGCAAGTCTTGACCCAAAATTTCACTCCCCATCAAGTCTTCTCTCCCCTTCACATCTCTGCTGCTGTGAGGGCTGCAACAGTCTCATTTTCTTCATTTCAGTATTCTGTATGTAGTTCTCTTTTTCACTGAAATACAAACGGTTTTCAGAAGGACTTGGCTTGTCTGGATGTTGTTTATGATAGGCTCACTTGCATGATGACTTTGACAAATGGGTTATCTTCAGAAGAGAATCTGGTTTCATTCTCGAGCGTGCATGTCATTGCAGTGACTTTACTGGAAAACAGGGCAAAAATGAAGAGAGAGAGAGAGAGAGGTAAGATTTTGGCAAAGCAGTTTTTACAACTGCTGAAATGATACCCCCCCCTTTTTTTAGGCTATTCTGTTCCCTGACTCTTCCTGTATTTATTGTTTAATGAAATTTTCAAAAATACACTGTTGATTTCACTTTGTTTTTCAGTCGACACAGAAACATTAAATCACAGTTGTGACCACATTCATAATCCTTTATCTGTTTTAGGCCTTGGTTTGATTTTACTGGCTAATTAATTTAGAATGACTATTCAGATCTTCATTTGGAAAATGTACCAAATATCTGAAGTTTGAAAAAAGGTATTCGGGACAGCCGAACTTTAAATAAATTCCCGAGTATCCTGAGTTGAAAAAAGGTTGACTCTTGACTCAGCTGACTTGTCTTGTCACTGAGTTGGCAAGTCTCACTCAACAATAATGAGGTCAAACCTGTTCATGCAAATCTTAACAGTCTTTCTCACTGCCTCGAGCCTCTCTCTCTCTCTCTCTCTCTCCATTTTTCTCTCACCCCAGCCTCACATGTTGTGATTCAGTCTCTCATGTCTCACCCCCAGTCAACCTACTTCCATCCGCCTCATCTCTCTCATTTGTTGGATGAATACATTTGTGCCTAAAATGCTGCACAAACATGACGCAAGGAGCAGATGCTTGCAAAACCAGACCACATTTAATCTGCGACCACAGGCACGGTAGTCTGCCTGTCCCTCCTCATTTCTCCTTATGTGACACAGTGTTCACACTTGTAAACAAACTGGTGGATGGAAACCTGAGAAACCAGACACTCGCATGTTTTCTGAGCAAGCTTGATGAACATGTGAGCTCACACTTGCATGCATACGTGTGTATGTACAGACAAACAAACACATTCACTCTTATTGCAACATATAAACATTCCAGTACATAAAAATGCCAAAACACAGCTGAAAATGGATTGATTCATATCAACAATACACTCGCCATTTTAAATTACTCAATACACAGGTAACTAATGCACCAACCAATCTTCATGTATGCACCAGTGCCCACAGCAATTCACAGTGCCTCTCTACTACCATTCTTATGAGGTTAGGGTTAAAGAATAAATCTTAATCTACACAGTACCTTACCAGACATAGGCTTAAAAATATGTCCGTCTTTGTGTGGTGTGTTTACCTAATGATCTTGACCAATTCACTCATGTTGACGTGGTCAGGTACAAGGAACTTGGTCTTGTCAAGAACAGGCAGCTGCTTTTCTCCCTTATACCTCTCAATGATCACCTAGAGCAGACAATAAAAAAACAAAACAAAATCCACCCAGAGGTCATTTTCACTTCTGGGTGCTGAGAGCACATTATATACCAGAACAAAGGACTGGTTTAGCTGTTATTCAAATGTATAAACAAACGGCATTTACACATTTGCCAACAGAACATTTAAGCTGTGACAACTCTTCAGGCCTGCATCTGCATGTGTGTTTGTGCCCGTCTGTGGCTAATCTTGCAAACTACGGGACCTATCAGCCTAGCATGTTATTGTGTGCAGTTATAACTGTATGATGAAGAACCTCTTATGGTTGTGGTGATTCAAAACCTTTGAAAAATGTTTGTTCTCGCTATCACTGCTCCCTCTCTCTGTCACTCTAGCTCACTCGACCAACACTGGTCTCTGTCGCTGCCTGATCTAAGCCAACAACACTAGATGTGAGTTGCACGCATAACTCACATCTACTGTTGACTCAGATTCTGATAATCCAAAAAATGCTAAAGTTATAAAGGAACAACTTTCTCTAGGTTGCAGTCAAAACAGGAAGTGTTGCATATATCGCTGCCCGATCTGAGTCAACCTTAGATGCGAGTCACGCATGCGCAACCGTAAATGGTTTAACCAGCTTTATAAAATTATGAAAATAAAGACAGCATTAGGGTTAGATCAAAATGGTCGCATAGCCAAACCTTTTCTTTTTGGAAAGTACAAGTTCATATTGGTTACATTCGTGCGAGAGCCAGCCTAGGAGGCTGCACATCCAGGCTGACAGGCAAAACTTTTTTTTGGCAGGAAAAACGTGTGTGGCTCCGTCTGCTGCTTATCTCGCGTAGTACCGGGCCTGTCAGCCTAATAATGTTTTTATCAAGGACCTCTCGTGGTTACGATGATTCAAAACCTTTGAAAAACCTGTTTTACACCGCAATTGAGCGCTAACTCCTCAGCTGGTTTTTCGCCTAAGTCCGAGCACCGGAGAAGGGGAGATACGCCTGGCGGGGATCTGCACTGAGTACACCCTTCTAGTTTGTATGTTGTAAAATGACAAATGTAAACACACACACAAAAACACAGAAACATACTTCAAACCTTTCTCATGTACAGGACATGTGGAAAGTAAAAAATATGAAGATACAATTCTAGTAAATTATATCTTCAACATGAAATATTAATTATCAGGTTAAAGAGGAGATTATGGCAACATTTCAGGGATGTATTACCAAGCAGGAAAAATGCGGCGTGTGTTCGGCTTAAGTGTTAGTCATTATTTAAAGCCACACTGACTTACAGGGATTTTGTTGGGGTGCTGCTCACGAATTTGCTGGACTTCTTTGCTTCGCTCAGCTGTGGGTGACAGAAGCAGACACAAGTTTACATGAGGCTCAAAAGCACTTTATTTCATTGTTTACTTATTTTATTACTTGTTTATTTCATTGTTTAACTAAAGTTAAACAATTAAATAAACAAAATGTTTCCTTTTTTTTTACCAGACACCTAAGGCCTCTGTTTGCTAAGGAAAATGGGATTTTCCCCCTGGTTGCTCAGGTTAATGAAAACATATCTGTTCTCCGGCTATAATGGAAATTATGACTAAAAAAGGCCCAACTTAGCTATAAGACATACAAAGACTTACAAGATTGCTAGTTTTTTTTGTGAGAAATCAAATGACATTCATTTAAATAGCAATTTACTGAAGTATCACAGCACATTTTGCACAGACAGAAAAAAAGTAGAAAAAGCCAGTAAAGAAATATAAATCATGAAACTATAATGGAATCCGAAAACTACAAGCAAAACAGCAGGATATAAAACATGTTGTAAAGATGAGTGTGTGTGTGTGTATGTGTATGTATGAATATATATCAACACGGATACAGGAAAAAAGATTTGAATGCATAGCAGTGCAGGCCTGTTTCATGCGTCTATTAGCAGCTGATGAGTGCGAGACGCACTAAACAGGCCTGTACTGCTATGCATTAAAATCTTTTTTCCTGTATCCGTGTTGATATTCCGTTCCTCGTTATAGTTGAGCACTCAACACCATTGACGGTTTCGGGAAAAAACACTATATATATATATATATATATATATATATATAGTGTTTTTTTAACACTAATCCTTAATCTTGAGAGGCAGATGGGCAATATCAGTAAGGCAATAGTTGATAGGCATTTTCCTGTCAGATGTCTTGTCTCGTTCCAGGAATCCTGTTTGTTTCAATCAAAGGAAGGTTGACACTGCTAACCTAGGTTTTCTACACAGTAGACAGTGAAATGGTTTGCAGACAGAAGTGTGAGTCTAAGGAATCAAACGTGAGTGTCCAGTACATAAGAAACAGTTTTCTAATGTTCAGCAAATCTTTATTTAATCTTCAGTCGTTCCCTTGTGTTTCTACTCCCCTTTAGTTATGAAGCGAATTACATATGCAAAAATCAACATTAGCTTGATTACAGTTTTTGTTGGGATTTATTTGGTTTTCATGGGACTATAAACTCCTGATTTTTTTGGTCGAGTTTTTTAAGCAATGCTTCAGCCCTCCAATACAGAGGGTGAAACTCTGTCTTGTCTCACAGGGTGGGTCAAGTTATTTGTTTCATAGATAGTCAACACTGAGCATAGTGTATCTTGTGCTGCACATATTACCTATATAAGTTTCAGTGCTGCCTCACAGTTCTACACAGACGTCTATGTCACCATGTCTAAGTGCTCAAATTTGTTGGTACCCTCACAGCTCATTGAAATAATGCTTCATTCCTCCTGAAAAGTGATGAGATTAAAAGCTATTTTGTCATGTATACTTGCATGCCTTTGGTATGTCATACAATAAAACAAAGAAGCTGTAAAAAGAGATGGATTATTGCTTCTTCTGGGAAGATGTTCTAAAATAGCCTGGACACATTTGTTGGTATTCCTTATAGTAATATTTCAAACTAATTACTTTAATTAGTATCACACATGTATCCAACCTTGCAGTAAATCATTCAGCCTATTTAAATGGAGAAAGGTAGTCACTGTGCTGGTATGTTTACATGACACTTAAAAAATCGAATTATTGCGTTAGACCGACTAAAACCGGACTTTTAAAATGCATGTAAACACGTTAGCTCGACTGAAATCGAAGTTGTAATAGTCGGACTAACACCCAGATATGCGATTGGAAGTGAAATTACTTCTGCATGTATACGCCTTAGTCGGACTGGAGCTGGTCGAGGCGATCTGCGCACGCGCTAACTTTCCGCGCGCCAGGCCTGACCCGGAAGTCGAACAGCGTAAACAGAAGAAGAGGGGACACAAGAAGAGGAAGCCAGTAACTGCAAACATGGCGCAAAAGTAGAGCGTACAACACGTACGCTGTGTACAGATTCGCAAAGTTGTCCATCTTTGTGCCAGTTTAGCTCTGAGTTGCTAACTGCTTCTTCTTCGTCTTCTTCGGAGGGGTTGCTAACTTCCTAGTTCACTACGACGATTGTTGTGCTCTGCGTGTGTGACGTAATAGGTCAACCGGTAATGACCCAATACAAACAAGCTGAAAGAGTGCATATCGCCACCTATCGTAGCGGAGCCCACATGACTCCCTCAGTAAATCGATTTCCCTCCCGCGCATGTGTACTGGGACCAAAGTCAGCAGTCGGACTAATGAACTAATCGAGCTATAACCATAGCGCGACTAAACTGTGCATGTAAGCGTTATGTGTGCACCACACTCAACATGGACCAAACAAAGCAAAAGACAGTTGTCTGAGGAGATCAGAAAAAATAATAGACAAGCATGGTAAAGGCTACAAGACCATCTCCAGGCAGCTTGATATTCCTCTGACAACAGTTGCAAATATCATTGAGACGTTTAAGGTCCATGGAACTGTAGCCAACCTCACTAGGCGCGGCCGCAAGAGGAAACTCGACCCCAGACTGAACAGAAGGATAGTGTGAATGGTAGAAAAATAACCAAGTATAACTGCCAAAGAGATACAAGCTGAACTCCAAGGTGAAAGTATGTCAGTTGCTGATTGCACCATCTGTCGCTTTTTGACTGAAAGTGGGCTCCATGGAAGAAGACCCAGGAGGACTCCACTTTTGAAAGAAAAGCATAAAAAGTCAGACTGGAATTTGCTAAAATGCATACTGACATGCCACAATCCTGACTCCTGATCTGAATTCTATCAAACATCTATGGAAAGAGTTGAAACTTGCAGTCTGGAGAAAGCACCTATCATACTTGAGACCGCTGCAGCAGTTTGCTCAGGAAGAGTGGGCCAAAATACCTGTTAACAGGTGCAGAAGTCTCATTGAGAGCTACAGAAAATGTTTGATTACAGTGATTGATTCTAAAGGTTGTGCAACAAAATATTAGGTTAAGGGTCCCATCATTTTTGTCCATGCCATTTTCATTTGTTTTATTATTTACAATATTACGTTGAATAAAAAAAATCTAAAGCAAAGTCTGACTTCTATGACATATGGAATTAAAAAATGTGGATGCCAATTTTGTCAGTTTCAAGTTATTTCGGAGAAAATTGTGCATTCTTTGTTTTTTTGTGGAGGGGCACCAACAAATTTGAGCATGTCTGTACATCTGAATACAGACACAAAAACACACACATACACATACAAATAGAGATATCATATCTTGACATTTATTTTCCTTATGTCTGTAAATCAGGGTTTTTTTTATTTGTTCATTATTCCGTAAAGCAATTTGCAACAAAAACTTTCAATGTCAAAGGGGCCTTTTAAATCAACTTGAATTTAATCATGGCCTATGGAAAAGAAACACTAGATAGTAGTATTACCAATTTACAGACTGAATATGACACTTTGCATGCCAAATCTTATTTTCAACAGTTTTTCTCTCTTGATAGTACTTGCTTATGGTTAGAAATAATATCTATCTCCTTCTTACTATGGGTCTTCACAACATACCCTGGCTTCTCTAAGGTTAAGAATAGCATATACTGCCCTACTTCAGCAAATCCTTGGCTAACGGTCTAACAGTGGCAGGGTCCAAAGCTCAAATGTAGCCAAACAGCAACTGCAAATTGTGAAAGGTCCTTTTGTTTTGTTCTTCTGATATTTTTCCTTCTTAGCTGTGTAATATAGCCCTCTTGGTCGATGCCCCATCTTGGCTATTTCAAGAATAGGGATCTATTTTTACAGCTACTGGCCAAGCTTGAAGATACTTTAATCAGATCTCACCGTTTTGTTCTTGAGATAAATGTAATCCTTGCCCTGCCCATTTCTACAACATCAACCAGTTACAGTGATTATCATTACATAAACTCCTCTCAGTTGCCCTTACTCGTAAAGCATATCTTTTCACTGAATTCCAGGCCACAGCCAAGCTGGCAAATCTATTTCGTCAGCCAGCTATGTGAATTTGTCAAATGTGAGGTCACCATTAACCTGCTCTGACATGCATGTTATGAACTCTGTTTTAACATCAGTTCACAATGCTGCTAAATCAAGGTTACCACAGTGGTATAATACCTGAGAAACGTGTCAGAGTGACATGGAAAACAGTAACAAATAGCCCAGCTGGGTTGGAAGTCTTGATAAACTGGTGGACTGCAGCCAAAGGCCGGACATAGGCTGGTTAGTCGGTCTTCATTAATGTTGAACTGCAGTGCGCCCGATCACACAACTCGATCCTGATATTATGCACCTAACCCGATTTTCTAAAGGGAACGTTTCCATTATAAATCACCACAAATGTCTCTTAGGCAAGATTATGCGTGGACTGGTAGTTAGCTCCTCCCTTCTGACCGTTTCGGGGCCTCAAATTACAACATAATTCACTGAACACGTGTACTGGGATCGTGTATCAGCACAAATTGTTTTCTTTTCAGCTACATAGCATAGCTAACACGGATTCACGACTCGTCATACACCAAACAAGCCATCCTTAAATCTATCTACTTGTAATTACCGGCCTAAAGATTAGTCCTGCATAGCTAATGTGATTTCCACCTAGAGGCCATTAGAATAAACAATCGGAGAGGCACAGCTTTAGTGTCGTCTCTGGCAATCGTCCACCCGCGATTACATGTATTCAGAGCATTAGCAAAATCCGTCATATTTAACTGGGCTTAATGCACAATTCTGTAAAAAAAAAAAAACCCTAACCAACTCAACTTACTTGCTGAAAAACTGAACTTGGGGACCAGAGTTCTTCTCAATTTGACAGTTTATCATGTATTACCTCATTTCGCGTTTGACCATAAAACTCCACTGAATATGGTTTTTAGACAGTGTAGCGTTAGCTTGACATAAGAAACGAGCACAATCCCACCAACTAGTAGTAAACAGACGAGGATTTTGCTAACCTAGGTTGCTACTAGCATTAGGCCAATTGGCCATAACTGCGCTGGTTTCTTACCAAATGTCCTCCTTTGTTTGAAGGGTCTGTCGGATGGCATCTCGGTTGATGTTATTATTGTACGATAACGTATTAAATGTATAATACAGTTGCCTTACAACGCGAAAAGCTTGACATGAAGGCGAGTGGTTTCAAGTGGACCGTTACTGCCTGTCCCAGCCGTTCTATTCCCTCTACTGTATCCACACAACAAAGCAAGTGAACCAAGGCGCTGACGTCATCCAACAGTTTTAAAGGAACCCTCCGCCGATGCTGTTCTGACTAACGGTGGAGGTGGAAAGTGTAGGACCACCGCATGACCACTGGTGTTTTACGGTTTTACCTACTCCGCTGCTTTCCCGGAAAACAACAGTTCCGGCCCTTGGAGCTCCACTGGGCCTGGTCTAGTCTGTCCTAAAAATATAGATTCCACCTCTAGTCTAGAACCAGACTTAAGACCATTTTCTGTTTATTTCTGTGAAAATAGATTTTAGTCAGGTGTGGAATCACGCTTTATCCAACTCTGAAAAACTAGCTCGCAGACTCTTTGGATATCTGTAATAAGTGCTGGTATAATTTACAATAGAAATAATCACAAGAATACTTTTTTTAAAATTTTAATTGGTGTTACAAATATCTAACATAATATGTAATTACATGGTAAGAGCAGGCTCAACAGAGATGCTTGAAGTGGGTTTCACCGCATACCAAAGAAACACTACTTAAAAGTAGTACAAACAAAATAAATTAAAAAATTCTGAAATCTTTGATGCACTGTCTTTCTCTGCAGTATTCTAATGCTGGATCCACAAAGGCATCCACATATTTTGCAACATACAAACTTCACTCAAGTTGTGACAGTCACAGATATTGACAGGTATGTGCCTCATTACAGACTTCAAGATATACTGCAAACTACCTGTGCTGTTAGTTGACGTGATGAGCTATACAGAAAAGAGATGAAAAGTGGAATGCTAAAACATAAAGCATATCTATACCAAAAGCTATGTATGACTGACATACAGTTCTGACATCTTATTAAAGAGGGACTCTTATCCTCTCACTCCGATCAAGCAAAATCAAATTTCTCGCCTTCAAAACCTTGCCTTTATTTGTTTGTAACATATCACTTAGCATGACAGAATAAACATTTGGCCATTGAAATACTGGAGGAAGAACTAAAGACAGTAAGAAAATGGTTTGGATGTTGCCGTTTCAGTCCGAAGGGTTCTGAATGACAATCAGGAAATAGTCCTTATCTGTGAAAGAGAGAACAGCACAGTTATTTCAAATCAGTTACAATCGTAATTGACTACAAAATGAAGACACATTGTAACATATATCAAGCAACTGTCCAAAAATCTTACTTGCGAAAGCAAAATCCAAAAGTTTGAAAATGCTTTAAATAATAAAAAGGACAATTGAACTTGACTGTAATCCACTGGCAAGTTATCAAACATTAATAAAAACAGATCTCACATGATTAGCTGAATCTTTTCTCCCTAGCTGCAAATTCTAGTCATCTGCAATGCAGTTGCAATAAACTGGTTTTCATGTTTCATTTCATTTTCATTTTTTAGGGGGGCAGTAGGAATATTTTTTTCTGTGATGGGTGCCTAACTGCAGCAATATTAATTGCTAGTCTTAGTACACAGCCTTTACTCACATCGTTAACTATTCCCACTTTCCTTTACTATGAACTTGCCTCTAACTGATGAAAATATTTGAATATGGCAATTTTTCAGCACATGACTGAGGAGGTGGACTGAAAATAACAAATCTGTTAAGTCTCATCACTTGGGCTGCAGCGTGGGAGAACATTAAAGATTTAAATTGTTTACTCAAAAAAACAGTGGCCTGGACTAACCCATGTGGACCGAGCGACACTTTGTACGGCTCATTGACTACTTATAGTTCAATTAATCTTAAACACTGACCTTTTTTTTGAGACAAAAAATGAAGTTAGTAAGAGATTAATATATTAAGGAAAAAAATAAAATTACTAAGAGATTATTATATAAACTAACAAGTCATGCAAATTACTGAAAATAAAAAGCTCAGAAATCCAAGATATCTGTCTCGGAAATTCAGTTTTGTAGCAGAATTGCCTCATCATTGACAATTTCATGAATGCCACCATTGAAACTATTATAACCACTCAAAACAAATCCCCCCAAATAGCTTGCAATGATGCTCTGATGTCACATGCTCAGCACACAGCAAGTAAGACTTGAGGCATTGGGAATGCTAGCCCAATGCCTCGTTACATTATATCAACTGTTTTTAAACCATTTTCCTGCACAAAGGGACACGTTAGGGTAATTTGTCTATCCACCATTTTGCCTGCGGAAGTTGATTTCAGCTTAAGCGCTTTGCCCTGTATTGGAGATCAACACCAGAGGACTTTCTCAAAATCGGGCCTATGCAAAAGCACACATTGCTCTTCCAGCAGACTGCATGGCAATCTCCTGGTGGCATTAGAACTACAGTACAAAAACCCTCACAACTTCCTCATAAATGATCAAACATGCCTGAAACTTTTCTTACTCAATAATACAAGCTACCAATCCATGCATGTATTTACATTCTATCATTGCTTAAGTGAAACCTGAGAGTAAAAACTTTTTTAACACAAATTACTCATTCACTGCTAAAATTGTTTTTCACTTTCCTGGTTTGTTGAAGCATAATAATAATAATAATGCCATATATCAGTGATTTATTCTCATAGAAATATTCTGTCTTTGCTTGACCCTTGCAGGAAGCAGATAATGCAAAATCAGCTGCAGGTCAGCGTCAGATAAGCTTGGAGGAAAATTCAGTGTCTTGCAGTATGACACTCCAGCAGAACAACTGTGTGCCCATATGGCAGCTTGTTCCAAGGTCCTCTGCTTTACAGACATTATGTCTGATAACTAGATAACCCAAGCACACTGAAATGACTGTCTAAGATGAATGTAACACCAAATATCCCTTTTCCTCTCACCTGGAGCAATCATGATCTCATTCTTCTTGGAGCGGACTCGAAGGAATGTGAGGTCATTCTGGGGATCAATATCACGCACAGTGCTCCTTGCCTTCATCACCAGCTGGTGGATCACACCTGCATACTGCACTGCACTGGCATTGTCCAAA
Organism: Lampris incognitus; assembly: GCF_029633865.1. NCBI lineage: Eukaryota > Metazoa > Chordata > Actinopteri > Lampriformes > Lampridae > Lampris > Lampris incognitus. The sequence goes on along the minus strand of NC_079212.1, from coordinate 104,437,109 downwards.
GTTGTCTTGATGGGGATGCCTGGAAAAGCCGAGAAGGGGGAAGAGAAAGGATGATATAGAAAAAAATAGAATTCTACTTTTACCTATGTATATTACATACCTATGTACACCAATCAGCCAAAACATTAAAAACCAACTGCCTAATATTGTGTCGGCCCCCCTCATGTTGCCAAAACAACTCTGACCCGTCGAGCCATGGACTCCACAAGACTTCTGAAGGTGTCTTCTGGCAACAAGACGTTAGTAGCAGATCCTTTAAGTCCTGTAAGTTGCGAGATGGGGCCTCCATAGATGGGACTTGTTTTTCCAGTACATCCCACAGATGCTCGATCGAATTGAGATCTGGAGAATTTGGAGGCCAAGGCAACACTTTGAACTCTTTGTCATGTTCCTCAAACCATTTCTTACAATTTTTGCAGTGTGGCAAGGCGCGCTATCCTGCTGAAAGAGGCCAATACCATCAGGGAATACTGTTGCCATAAAGAGGTGTACCTGGTCTGCAACAATGTTTATGTAGGTGGCACGTATTAAAGTAACATCCATCTGAATGCCAGGACCCAATTTTTCCCAGCAGAGCTTTCAGAGCATCACACTGCCACCACCGGTTTGCCTTCTTCCCATAATGCACTCTGGTGCCATCTCATTATCAGGTAAGTGTCACACACAGACGGCCATCCACATGATGTAAAAGAAAACGTGATTCATCAGATCAGGCCACCTTCTTCCACTGCTCCACGGTCCAGTTCTGATGCTCACATGCCCATTGTAGGCACTTTTGGTAGTGGACGGTCTGTGGCTACACAGCCCCATACACAGTAAGCTGTGATGCATTGTATGTTCTGACACCTGTCTATCATAGCCAGCATTAACTTTTTCAGCAGTTTGGGCTACAGTAGCCCTTCTGTGGGATTGGACCACATGGGCTAGCCTTCGCTCCCCACATGCATCAATGAGCCTTGGGCCCCCATGACCCTGTTGCTGGTTCACTGGTTGTCCTTCCTTGGACCACCTTTGGTAGGTACTGACCACTGCATACTGGGAACAACCCACAAGACCTGCCGTTTTGGAGATGCTCTGACCCAGTCATCTAGCCATCACGATTTGGCCCTTGTCAAAGTTTCTCAGATCCTTACACTTGTCCATTTTTCCTGCTTCCAACACATCAACTTCAAGAACGGACTGTTCACTTGCTGCCTAATCGATCCTACTCCTTGACAGGTACCACTGTAACAAGATAATCGATGTTGATTCACTTACCTGTCAATTAATTAAATGTTTTGGCTGATGGATTTATATTGCAAACCTTTTGCATTATAGAAAATGTAAAAATTATACAATTGTATAATTGTACATATAAACATTATACAATTGCTTTGTGGTCACCTTTCCTTCTATGGCTTTTTTTCTGTACATAAATAGAATTGAAACAAATAAAAGAGGCGGCCCTCCTATTTGAAACTGACTATATACAGATACAGTAAAGAAGGGATGCGAAAGGAGCGTAGAGACGATGGCGGAAAGTACTGTGAAATGAAAACTTGATTCCTATCTGTCTAGAAGGATCATTATTAAATTAAGCCAGACTGCAAATATTACTGGTACTAACTAGGTGGGTTCTCAACTTTCCGTCAACATATCAAGAATAGAAATCATTGATGATAATATTTTCTTGAAACTGATTGAACTACACATACGTGGGGGGGGGCAACAGCACTTACAGTAAACGATAATTTCAGTTACCTTCTGAATTGACTATTATGATTCCTTGCACTCCCTTCTGGCTCTGAATTCTCTTCAGGGTTTCTTCTACCTCTGCCTAGAGAGACAAAAGGTAAATTACATTTTTTTCGATCAAATAAGTCCCCATGATCTGAAATATGACATTGACAATCCCGCAACAAATTCAGGTTTTGAACGGCGAATGTTATTTACCAGCTAACCTAGTGCACAACGGGTAGCCGTTCAGGTTAACGTCAGTAGACAACGCCCGACTAGCCCCTGGCAATAACCAGAGAAAGCTAGCTGAGATTTATAAAAAAATCTCAACTGAAAGTCGAAGTACGAGCAAAAGAGTTTGAAACGGGCTTCGCTACATACCATTTTAACAACGTTGCGGGAAACTGAATGATAAAACCTATTTCCAAACTCAGCAGGCTAATGTTTAGCTGGAGATGTGTTGCTACGGAAAAGACGTCACTTCCGGGTCACGAGTCTTTTTTTATAGCGGAAACATTTTTTTTATTGACACGTTTTTTATTGACATGTTTAAATTCTATATACAACACATAAAACAAAAGAAGGGAGATAAAAGTAAAAAAATTAAATAAATGAAATTAAATAGTTAAAAAAAATTAAAGGGAGGGAGGGAGGGAGGGAGGGAGTCCTGGGGGGGGGGGGGTTCTCTGCAAGTTCCGCTATCAAGTCAGAGAGTTCCATAGCATTCTTCTTCTCCATTCACCTCAGTGATGAGAAATAATGACACAATTCCCTATACAATATGAAGAAGTTTGGCTGCGTTTTCATGAATCTGTTCTTATGTAAAAAGAACTTTCCAAGAATAATAATTGTGTTAATTGCCAACACGTGTTCCATCTTTCACAAGCATCCCAAAAATCACATCCTCTTTTTTTTAGTACAGAGAAATTGTCAAACTTAGGAAACAACCAGTAATGCAGATCTCCCCAAAAGGCGCCAGCAAACTGACATTCATAAAACAAATGTCTGTTGTTTAAGTGTGTTCATTGCAAAATGAGCAGTTGTTATAGTCTAAACCACGTCGATGTCTTGAAAATTCTCCAGAGGGATAGTTTCCATTGAGAATTTTAAGGTGCACTTCCTTTACTTTTGGTGCAATTGGAAACTTAAAGAAGTTTGTTCTCAATTTTTTAGCTTCATCTTTGGAAGAAATGTAAAATTGAGTTTCTGTTCGATGAAAATTGATATAATTCTTTGACAAAGACTCTCCGGATTGTGGTGTTGGACAATTTTAGACCGATGAGATCATGTCCATTCACTGAAAGTTGAGGAAGATGCGGATCTACATTTCTTTGATACAAGTTATAAGACATTACTATTATAGAGTGTGGGATTGCTTTGATGACAGTATCATATTGTTATCGGTCATTTAAACTAAATTTTGAACAAAAATTCTGAAAAGATATAACGTTTCCTGTATTTTCTCTTAAGGGCATTACAGACCATATTCCTTTCTCAAGCCAATTTTTATAAAATAATGATTTATTTCTAAATGGTGGTTAGCACGGTCGCCTCAAAGCAAGAAGGTCCTGGGTTCGAGCCCCGGGGTAGTCCAACCTTGGTGGGTCATTCCAGGTCGTCCTCTGTGTGGAGTTCGCATGTACTCCCCATGTCTGCGTGGGTTTCCTCCGGCGGCTCCGGTTTCCCCCCACAGTCCAAAGACATGTAAGTCAGGTGAATTGGCCATACTAAATTGTCCCTAGGTGTGTATGTGTGTTGGCCCTGTGATGTCCTGGCGGCCTGCTCAGGGTGTCTCCACGCCTGCCGCCCAATGACTGCTGGAATCGGCTCCAGCATCCCTGTGACCCTAAGAGCAGGATAATGGATGGATGGATCGACCATAGGGCAGCACAGTGACACAGTGGTTAGCACGGTCACCTCACAGCAAGAAGGTCCTAGGTTCCAACCCCGGGGTAGTCCAACCTTGGGGGGTCATCCCGAGGCGTCCTCTGTGTGGAGTTTGCATGTACTCCCCGTGTCTGCATGGGTTTCCTCCGGGGGCTCCGGTTTCCTCCCACAGTCCAAAGACATGTAAGTCAGGTGAATTGGCCATACTAAATTGTCCCTAGATATGAATGTGTGTGTGTGTGTGTGTGTGTGTGTGTGTGTGTGTGTGTGTGTGTGTGTGTGTGTGTGTGTGTGTGTGTTTGTGTGTGTGTGTGGGCCCTGTGATGGCCTGGCGGCCTGTCCAGGGTGTCTCCTTGCCTGCCACCCAATGACTCCTGGGATAGGCTCCAGCATCCCTAAGAGCAGGATAAGTGGTTAAGATAATGATGGACGGAGGGATTAATCATATCACTCCTGTGCTTGCCTCCCTACACTGGCTCCCTGTTATATTTCAAATTGATTTTTTAAAATGTTGCTGCTCACTTCTAATGCTTTAAATGGTCTTGCTTCTTTATGCACTTGTAACGGGGACAGTCCTATGCTGTTCTATGCTGGTCAGCCTGCTGCACGCCCGTCACTCTCATCATTAGCTCTGCGTTGTGTTCTATTTTGGGTGGGACCCCAGGTGTTGTGGGGGGCCCTCAGTCTCTCATCATCATCATCATCATCATCATGATAAAGGAAGGAGGGGGGACACACAGGACTCTATTTGGCCCACCTTGCCATTTATTTTGGTTTCAAACCCTTCGACAAACGTCCAGTCCTCCAGCTGGAGCGGTGTTTCTTACGGACGTGGGGGTCGAAGCTCAACCACTGCCCGGACTTCACTCATGTGCGTTAGAAGGAGAAACCGTCCACGGGACTCCGATGTAAGAAAGGATAAACAAGTATTTTATCCCACAGCTTGCAGTATCTTCTTACAGGGATACTCAAGGTTACGTTCTCCTCAACCAGCAAAACTGTGCTACGGTAAGAAACACGTGTGGCTCGGCTCGATTGCTGCTTGAGACTCCTCCCACAAAACAAAAATGGCCTCTCCCGCGTTCCCTCTTCCGTGTACCCACAAGACCTCTCCCTTAAAGCGACAGTACATGTATATGACGGTCGTTATAAAACATACATAAAAGTAAATAATGACATAAAATAAAATGTAGTAAACACAAATAACAGCACACAGACAGGATTTGGTGATATTTCATACTCAAACAAAATAAAATAAAAACATTAATTTTAACCTGGTTACATTCACCCCCTCTGAAATTCACCAACATCCTGACAGCAGGATAAAAAGAGAAAGAGGAAAGGAAAAGCCCATCACTGACTACTGGCACAAGTGAAAAGAAGGACCTAGTCCTCCAGTCAACTTAGGAGCTACCTCGGTTACGAGGCCCAGAAAATAATGAGGTTGATCAAGTCTCAGAATTCCCTTAGATCAATGTGACGCCTGATACGCCACACCATGCACTTGGCCCAAAACAACCCTGTCTGATAGACACCTAATAACTCACATTAAACTAGTTTGAATGACTCCAACCTCCATCAAAGTTCAAACCCCCACACTCCGTAGAAATGGCATCTGAGACATAGATTCTATTAACCTGTTCACTGACCTCACCACCCTCCCTGTGCGTGTCCTAACCCGACCATCACTCTCTACTTGTGTGCGTGAGACAGTGCGAGCTGCAACATCTATATCGAGTGAGGGTGGTGCCCCTGTGTGTGAATCAGTGTGAGATATAACACCTACATCGAGTGAGTGTGATGCCTCTATGTGTGGTGCATGTGTGTTGTGTGGTGCGTGTGTTTTGGGTGGAGACTGAGCAGTGGCCCCCACAGGACTGACTACCAGACTAGACGGAATGAACTCTTCCGCTTCTGCCCACTCAGATCTAGGCGAGTCTCCAAGTGATGAGACTGCTAGCCCCACTGCATCCCCTGAGACCGTCAGGCCATCTGCACTGTCCTCCTCATCGGACTCTGCGCAGTCAAGCAACTGACTGGTTGTACTGGACTCCTCACCCTGATCTAACTCAGGAAGGGGCAAGAAGTTGACCTCCAACAAACGGTTCCTGTGCACCACCCTGGTGTGCCCCTCTGCATCCTGAATCTTGTAGACGTGGATATTGGGGTTGACACCGACAACCGTGTACACTCCGTTCTCCCATTTGTCAGCCAACTTTCTCTTCCCTCGCTCACTCTGGTTCGCAACCAAAACACGATCCCCGACAGACAGGACAGTGCCCTTGGCGTGTCTGTTGTACTGTCGCGCCTGATGCTGCTGCTCAGCCGTGGAGTGCTTCTGGGCGATCTCCATTGCACTCCTTAGACAGGAAAGCAGAGACTGAGCATAAGAGTCATAGTCAACAACGTGAGGGTCATGCAAAACCTGCCTGAACATAACATCCACCGGCAGTCTTGGGACACGCCCATACATCAGGAAGAAAGGCGCGTAACCCGTGGTCTCCTGAACAGTGGCATTGTACGCGAGCATGAGAGAATGGATCTGCTGAGGCCACTGTTGCTTCTGCTGAAGCGGAAGGGAACGGAGCATATTCCCCATCGTGCGATTAAACCGCTCTGTCCCGCCATTACCCATAGGATGGTAGGCCGTCGTGTGGGACTTCGCTACACCCGCCAACCTGAGAAGCTCTGCAATCAGGTTGCTCTCAAAGTTTGTGCCCTGGTCAGAATGTATTCTCTCCGGAAACCCGGAAACACAGAATACATGATCCCAGAGTTTCTTGGCGACCTGCTTCGCTGTCTGATTGGCGCAGGGGAACGCGTGAGCAAGCTTAGTGAAGTGGTCAGTAACCACTAGGACATCGACCGACCGCTGCTTACTGTCCTCAGCGGAGCAGAAATCCATACACACAAGCTGCATCGGTGCGGACGTTTTAATGCTCTCCAGGGGCGTGCAAGCAGCTGGCTCTGGGGTCTTCCCAAACACACATCTCCGACAGCATCTGACATATGCTCTGATATCCCTCTCCATGTCAGGCCAATAAAAACGCTGCCTTGCAAGAGAGAGAATACAGTCCTGGCCCTGATGACCAGCGTGATCGTGGATGCCAGACAGTGCCTTGTCTTTCAGACTCAGAGGTAAAACATACTGAGACCTCCTCTGCTTGGACACTGGGTCCTTTGTCACCCTGTTCAAGACACCATCATTGACTTCCAAATTCTCCCACTGTTTCAACAGCCTGAGGACCTTCTGGTCAGCACCATGCCTCTCACGTCTCGATGGCCGCTTCCGAACAGCGACAAAGAGCAACACCTTGGAGATGCAGGGGTCCTGCTCCTGACTCAACCTGAGCTCCTCGGTGGATAACATTGGCAGTGTATCCTGACCACCCGACAGATGCTGAACGTGCTGGACCAAACTGAGTGCTGTGAATACTGATGCATCAGGCCAGTCACATTTGGCTTGACAAAAAGCCCTGACCTCAGCTGCATCACAAGCAAACCCAGATCGCGCACTACTCACTGTTTGGGACTAGCAACTGAGTCTGAAAACATCCTGCACAGAGTCCCCCTCAACCCCGTCGGCTTCCTGAACAAGGGCCGGGTAGGGCTCCCTAAGTAGCCTCTGACTGACGGGCTTGGAAAAAGGGTCGCGACTCAAGGCATCCGCCACCACGTTTTTCTTCCCTGGCAGGTGTTTGAGATCGAAGGTGTAAGACGCCAACTTAGACACCCAGCGGATCTCACACTCGTCAAGCTCCGGCTTCGTTAGGAGATAAGTCAGCGGATTATTATCTGTCCAAACGGTGAAGCTTTGACCCTTCAGCCAGTGGCTGAACTTTTCACAAACACTCCACTTCAGCGCCATGAACTCCAGTCTATGAGCTGGATACTTCCGCTGTGAGGCACTGAGGGACTTGCTTGCAAAACCAACAGGTCTGGCCTTGGACTCTCCTCGGGGCACTTGAGACAGCACCGCGCCGAGTCCGTCCAAAGACGCATCGACCGACAAAATGAAAGGCACCTCAAAGTCTGGATGGGCAAGCACCACACACTCCAGTAACATCGTCTTCAACAGATCAAATGTTTCCCCACATTCCACCGTCCAGTCTGCGGAGGTAAGCTTACGGAAGCTGCCATGGGGCTTCTTATCCTTAGCTGACCTCCCCCTCCTCTTTTGTCCAGCTGTAAGGGCGAACAGGGGCTTAGCCACGGAGGAGCAGTTCGGGAGGAAATGCTGGTAGTAAAATACCATACCAAGGAAAGATTTGATCCTACGAATAGAAGGCGTGCACCCATCACCTTCCATGAGATCCTGCACTGTCATGTTGGAGATTACCTCTACTTTGGAGGGATCGACAGACACACCTCCGCCATCAACCACGTGGCCCAAAAACCGCACCTGCTTCTGCAGCAGATGACACTTTGTTGGAGCCAGTTTCAAGTTGTTCTCCCTCAACCTCTGAAACACAGTGCGGAGCCTCGACAGAGCCTCAACCTCTGACAGCGCGAAGACAAGAAGATCATCAAGATAGCACAAAAGCTTCGTGAAGTTCAGATCCCCAAAGATCCCAATCATCATTCTCATGAAGGCTGCAGGGCTATTACAAAGGCCCTGTGGCATGCGATTGTATTCATGCAACCCAAGGGGAGTCGTGAAAGCAGTGTACTTCTTGTCATCTTCATGCATTGGGATGTTGAAGAAGCCAGAGGTGAGGTCCATCGTACTAAAGAGGCAGTTACCACCCAGCGTGGCAAGACAGTCCAACTGGTGTGGCAAGGGATGAGCGTCTTTCAAGGTCCGAGCATTCAGCCATCTGAAATCAGTGCAGATCCGAAGCCCGCCATCCTTCTTCCATACCATAACCAGCGGTGAAGCGTATGCGCTCGAGGACTTCCGGATAATCCCTTTCTGCTCCATATCAGTGAGAACCTGTCTCAACTTCTGATAGTGGGCTGGGGGAACCCTCCTGTAGGGCAAGCGAAAGGGGCGCTCATCCACCAGATGGATGTGATGTGTGTATCCTGTGACCTCGCCACAGTCCAGAGAGTCCCTGGAGAAGATGTCATGGTACTCGGTGAGCAGCTGAGTGAGCTGGGACTTGCATGCCTCACTAACCTGACAGGAGCTGAGGTCAATGTCACTGAGTCCGAGCTCTGACAAACTCCTAGCCGGCTGGACAGGGGGACAGGCACTACCTGTGGCGTTGGATTCATGCCTCCCTGCAACTGATTGCAGTCCCTGGAAAACATTAAAGTCCTCAATCGCCAAGCATGGAAACACATCAGCCAACTTGCAGTTCCTTTTCAGCGTGATGGCTTTGTCAGATGGATTGACAACAGTCATGGGTACCCACCTATCACCCCAGAGCGGTGTGACAAGTCGACCTACGAGGACACCGCGTGGCATGGCCTTGGAGTCTGTCGGCTCCACAACAACAGTGCTTCCAGCTGACATAGGCACCTTAGCAGGAAGTCTGCCCCAGACTAAGTGCTCGTGCCTCGGTAAGAGTGTCACGGCCTGGGTGAGCTTAACAGTACCTATCTTCTCAGGAACTGCACCACCCCTCCAGCGCTCTACATTCGTGAACATGGACAAGAACTGTTCAACGTCAGGACTAGACGGATGTTCCTTTCTGGACGCGATGTCCCAGTACTCAGTACCACTCTTGAGTACATGGGCCACATGTTTAATGACGTTTGTGCCGACTATCAGATCATCATGCTGACCGGGCATGACCAGAGTGGGTATGACAAAGGAAACACCATAAAGCTGCATGTTGAGGTCATAAAAACCATCAGGCCTAGTCTCCAGACCACCGCAGCCAATCAAGACAATGTTCTCTTCAGGCTGCTGTTTCTCAGGTAAAACACCCCCAGAGCGGAGCTTCTCTACTGCATTTTCACTGATACTGCATGACATAGAGCCAGTATCCAACATGCCATTAAGCTGCACACTCTGGTTGACAAGAACAGGAGCATAGAACAAGTCACTGAAAGCCTGAATCCTCTGTGTCGCCTGAATGACCATACGCGAACCCTGAGGTGCTTTGGCACACTTATCTTCATACAAGTGAGCCAGGTCGGAGACATCAGTGAGGGATACATCTACTTTACCCACACCATCCCTCTCTAGGTGTGGGTTTAGTAGTTTAACGCACACAAGTGAAATCCGAGTCACGGCACCAATGTAACGGGGGCAGTCCTATGCTGTTCTATGCTGGTCAGCCTGCTGCACGCCCGTCACTCTCATCATTAGCTCTGCTTTGTGTTCTATTTTGGGTGGGCCCCCAGGTGTTGTGGGGGGCCCTCAGTCTCTCATCATCATCATCATCATCATGATCAAGGAAGGAGGGGGGACACACAGGACTCTATTTGGCCCACCTTGCCATTTATTTTGGTTTCAAACCCTTCGACAAACGTCCAGTCCTCCAGCTGGAGTGGTGTTTCTTACGGACGTGGGGGTCGAAGCTCAACCACTGCCCGGACTTCACTCATGTGCGTTAGAAGGAGAAACCGTCCACGGGACTCCGATGTAAGAAAGGATAAACAAGTATTTTATCCCACAGCTTGCAGTATCTTCTTACAGGGATACTCAAGGTTACGTTCTCCTCAACCAGCAAAACTGTCCTACGGTAAGAAACACGCGTGGCTCGGCTCGATCGCTGCTTGAGACTCCTCCCATAAAACAAAAATGGCCTCTCCCGCGTTCCCTCTTCCGTGTACCCACAAGACCTCTCTCTTAAAGCGACAGTACAAGTATATGACGGTCGTTATAAAACATACATAAAAGTAAATAATGACATAAAATAGAATGTAGTAAACACAAATAACAGCACACAGACAGGATTTGGTGATATTTCATACTCAAACAAAATAAAATAAAAACATTAATTTTAAGCTGGTTACACACTTGTGATTTAATGACTTGGTATGTCCCCCCTCGACCATTAAGGTCTGCAGATGGAGCCCTGCTGGTTATTCCCAGGTCTCGGTTGGTTACAAAGGGTGATGGGGCTTTTGCTGTTAGAGCCCCCACACTATGGAACGCTCTTCCTGCTAAGCTAAGACGAACCAAGTCTCTAGCTTCTTTTAAATCTCGTCTTAAAACTTTTCTTTTTAGGAAAGCTTTTACAAATGTTTGATATATTTGTTTTTATTTTTATGGTTTTTATTTTTACTCTTATTTGAGCTTACTGTTATTCCTGCCTTGTTTGGTTTTATCGGGGGGGGGAGTTGTGAAGCACTTTGTAACATTGTTTTAGAAAGGCGCTATATAAATACAATTATTATTATTATTATTATGGATTATTTCTAAATGCCACATACCTGCACACACCACAATGGGGACAAAAATTATTCTTTATTGTTATGGAATTATTACATTATTATGGAAACACAAAACAATACAAAAGCTTAGTGGACTAACAGCAGAATTCGCTAGCAGGATGACAGAAATAGTAACAAAAACATCCAATTTATAAGCATGCTAAGCACGCTACCAATACTGCAACTGACACACGCCTACCAAGGGGGGCGTTTTGTTGCGATCTCTACGGAAAAATTAAGAACTTGAAGGGAGTAAAAATTGAGGATTGCTTCTCTTACAGAGAGCTGTTCGTCTTTGGGTGTTCTCTTTGCAACATACGGAAGGAAATTGTGACCGAAATCGGAGAGAATCTGAGGTTTATCCCCTTGTTGGGGTTGAGGCCTACAGCAACAGGCACTGCCGCTCTGCCAAAATGGCTGGTCGAAAGGACAAAGAAAAAGACAATGGTCAATACATCTCACAGGAACAGGTGCATGAACTACTGGATCAACAAAAACCTTTTTACAAAGAACTGCTACAGCAGCAGGAAAACAGCTTTAAAGTTTGTGTGCACACCCTCATGGATACAACAAACAGGAGAATGGATGCCATTTTGAAAGAGCTGCAGAAATTGATAATCAGCCTCCGTTTCACGCAAAAGGACCAAGTGTAAAACAATTGAAGCAGACATACACAAACTGGCTGAATCAATGATTGTAATAAATAACAAAGCGGATGTTCTGGATGGTCAGTCCGGGCGTCATAATGTGATTATTGATGCCATTCCTGAGTCAGAACGAGCTATACAAACAGGCCCATTCAATCAGAGTTACTTGAGATTTGATAATCATTTGATAATCATGATTTCACAGAAATCAGTTTGTGCCTTTCTAGTCAGAAAGGCACAAACTGAGGAAGCCTCTTGGATGAGAGGTGAAACGTCTTCATGGATATATACCAAGTCCAGTTGCACTCGATTCAACTCCTTTGGATAAATAGTAGATAGTATTCATCTGTTTCTGCAGTTCGCTAGTTTCCTTGGTCTGTATATATTTTATATTTTTTATATTTCATATGTTATATTTGATCTACTTTGGTTCTCCTTGCCCACTATGTCCTGTTGTCAATTCCGCCTTGGTGTTTGTATGTTTTGTCTTTGTGAGAGAGTTTTTATACTGGCTGCAAACTAATTTCCCTGCAAGGGACAATAAAGATACCTTCACTTTGATTATTTTAACCTCTTATTCTGCTCTCAGGAGTCATTGGGCAGCAGGCGGGGAGACACCCTGGACAGGCCATCTCACACACACACACAATTTAGTACGGCCGATTCACCTGACCTACATGTCTTTCGACTGTGGGCGGAAACCGGAGCATCCGGAGGAAACCCACACAGACACGGGGAGAACATGCAAACTCCACACAGAGGACGACCCGGAACGACCCCCAAGGTTGGACTACCCCGGGGCTCGAACCCAGAACCTTTTTGTTGCGAGGCGACCGCGCTAACCACTGGACAGCGCTACCGTGCGGCCAAGTACATACATCTAAACTGATCAATTGAATAAATGGATTAAGAATATGGATGAGAGTCGACGTTTTCCATGCCCTCGCTATCTGCTCAGAGATGCTTGTACTGATGGTGTTTATCATTTGCCTCCCATAGTGCTGCTCTCTCTAACAAGACTGGAGACTTACTAAGCCTTTATAAACTCAGACATGCGTTTCCTCTGCATCACAGGAACCTGGCATCGGCACCACAAAGCAGACTTATTCCCCGTCGGCATTTTTGATATGTCCTTCCAAACAACTATTTTAACGTGTTTAGATACTTGCTATAGACGAGGGCGAAGAGATATGCAGAAATTTGACAATTTAGTGAAAATCACCCGTTTACATCGAATCTTTGAAATGCTCCTTTTCTTGTTTTTGGCGGGGGCGTTCCCATTCGCCCGGTCACAAGTACTGTTCACTGTGACGGAGAGGCGAAACACAAGAAGCAAATCTGGGTGCTTGCAGTTTAATTGATTTAAACCGTATGTCCGATGTTTCCGCTTTTCAACCCTTAAACACATAAGACCCTCCCCGCCTGTTCAGGTCGAGGGTCTGCACACAAACAAACAAACAGCGGCTCCAAGGCTGTGGGCGTGGTCAGCCGTAGCCCGGTCCCTCGATCCCGCTACGTAGCCTCACTTACGTACGCAAGGTAAAGGCAAAATGAACGATAAAGACGAGGATCTTGGTGAGTATAATTCCGTCCTTTATATTTTAAATGGATCCATTCTTTGCACCGGACTTTGGCTTCTTTTTTACGTTTTATATGTGTTATACGGAGTCGTGTGGGTGCATATCAGGCGAGGGTGGTGGTGGGGGGGTCACACTTGGGTTGGTGATTTGTAGATAAATGTTGCTTGCAGTTTTTGGGCGACCCCCTTGATCGATAGTTGTCTTCTTTTTTCTTCTTTTTTTGTCGCTCCAAATAAACCTTGTACTCGGTCGCGTTTCACTCTCTGACTGAGGTGAAAAGATACGAGTATTCCGTGGACGTTCACATGGCCGGCAGAGGACTGCGTTAAACTAGTTTTTGTATTGGACATTCGGGATTTGCGATCAGATATCTTTTTTTTGGGGGGGGGCGTCACGGTGTTAACATAATGATATATTCTAAATCAGCTGACGATTGCAAGCATGCGTGATGTCTCACTTGCACTATTATGTCAGCTTAAAAAAGTTGGTTTTCATTGATAATGGGGAGATGTCTGGCTGCCTGTAGCTAAGGGATCATCTGTAAACTACATAAGGAGGGAAAATATGAACAGAGGCAAATGGCAAAATTGAAACGCTATCGCTGCCCTTCATTAACCCCTGAGACCATGCGGCCTCATATGATGCCATGCTTCACATGCACATTTCTGCTCCTTATACTTCATTCCGCATGGTCTCAGGAGATATAGTATCATTCATTTAGATCGTTTTGGCTGCATTAAGGAAAAATATCAGTCTAAATTCTGAATGTCTAATGTAAAACCAACTCCACCGCAGTCGGCAGGGGGAAGCTGTTTTACGGGAAGAGAGGCGTGGCCAAGTCGGTGGGCGTCAAAGGCCGAACATGATACTGTCAAGGCTTCTTGACTGGATGAACGAAGACCGATGATCCTCGGCGAGTCACAACCAGAAAGAGGAGGAGGGGGGGGTTCCCCTTCCATTCGGTGGAGCGGGTATACTGTCAACGCAAGTTAGGGACCGTCGATATCTTATAAATCCGAACAGCCGGACATGTAAATTCATGATGGCGGGTCCAACAGCCCAAAATGCAAAACTTCAGAATATGTAACCAAATGTATTGTTTTTGACCATATCAAACAAACGTTGGTTGACAAAGTCCAATTATCAACAACATTAATATGCTTGAAATGCCCCCCCACCTCACACACACACACACACACACACACACACACACACACACACACACACACACACACACGAATACACAAGTTTTGGCAGAACTGCGCAGACAAGAGAAGCAGTCATATCCGAACAATCAAACCTTGTATAATAACCATCTAATATCCAGTCTCATAAAACACCACTAAATCATCAGATTGATTGAAGACTGCTTACTCCCGCGAGTGTAACTGCTGCGGCCCCTTATGAAATAAAAAAGCTCGCTGTTCAGCTGTCAGAAACGGCTATGCCCCAGGCTTAAAGCCTAATTATTTGATAGTATCAACCAGTATCTAACATAGGTGTCATAGATGACCCAAGACAATTTAGCCATGCTAATCTGAAAAACTCATAGAGCTTGTATAGAAAAAGAATTGGGATGTCAGGATATGCGTGGACTACTGCTGGTTGAATGCACGCACAGTCAAGGATGTGCATCCTTTGCCCCATCAATCAGACTGTCTGGCAGCTCTGGGTGGGAGCGCCATATTCCTCACCTCTGGCTTTTATGACAATGCTATGGCAGAGGAAGACAAAAAGTTGAGCAGCTCTTTTAATGGGGAATGAGAGACAGCCTGCCACTGTGTATGAACTGACTTTGCCCCGTGCTACTTTTTTTTTTTTTTAGAATAAATGTGCAGATCCTGATCCCTGGTGTCACTGGTGTTCCCCAGTCTGTTAGCAACCATCTTACAGCTGCTACATAAGAATTTCATTTTGAGTATGAAAACACATTTGAGCTGGGTGGGTTCGTGTAGTCGAGCCTTGATATGGGCAACTCAGAGTGTAAAGTCTGTTTTAGGTCTATATTTATCTGTTCGTAAAGACAAATAAATTGGCCTTTCAAATGTCAATTCATGTATGACTGCTTTGGACCAAGCCAAAAACATTGTTCTTAAAAGTGAATATGAATTTTAGTATGTAACATTAATGTGAGGAAGAACAAGATGATTTGTAAGCCCTGAATGCTGGGCAAAAAAGCTCATAGAGCCCTTTTTGACATCAACTTTGAATGAGAAAATCCATTTGGACCATGTTGTGTCATATGCTGGCAGAATGTGCAAGACGTTTTTCGTACAACTTAACTGTTAATGGTGTAAAAACGACTGGTTTTAGTCAGTACACGTTACAGTACCAGTGGAACAAAAGCGTCCCCCGCTTCTTGTTTAAAAAGGTTTGAAAAAACTTTCTCATTCATAAAATATAAACTACAAAAATAAGAATAAGGTTCTAATTGGAAACTAATTTCAGCTGGTCAGCAGTCAGTTATTGGCCCAGTAACATGATGGATCTGTGTATCTGACTGCTCCACATGTATTGGTCCTAGACATGGGACCTTTGGATACAGTAATATGTTTTTAATGTGAAAAATGGAAACAAGAGATTATCCTTAAATTGCCTGAAAAACTGAAGTCACTGGAGTTGATGACTGCATGAATGGGCCTGTTTGTATAGCGTAGCAGTGTATACTTTACTCCACTTAGTCACATGTCTATTGCTCTAGGTCATGTCTGGCTCATATAAGATTTTTCCTCTTGATAAAAAGGGCAAATCTCTGAGTCAACAACTATGAGCGAGTTTAGGATTAGGCTAGTACCTGTTCTGTTTAATTATTGATCAGACCTTGATAGGTGACCCTGAGTAATTTGCAGGGGCATTTTGCTGCAAATTTATTTTTAAAAAGTCTGAAATTGACCCAAAAATGTCCACAGTCCAAATCAAATCTACAAAAGATCATAGCCACCTTTGGCCATGACTTCATTATAGCACATTTTTCAGTTCCGCTTTTCTGGCTGGATCAAACATATGTATGGTAAGATCTAAAGCAGGAAGAAAGTAAAGTAACCTCAGTAATGTAATCAAGTTACATTGGTGAGTTACCTTGATGAGTACAAAAGCCTAAACAAGCACTAGAAAAGAAAAAAAAGTTAGATATAGACGTAAAACTACTGGAGAAGACCAACAACATCTATGATAATGAAATTTAAAACATCATTGCTTTCGTTTACAAGGCTTTATTTGTAAAAGCAAAAAGCCATTATACATAAAGCACCCACAATAGCACATGATCCCAGACATTCCCTCAACCCATTCTTCACTTCACTCCCATATGGTTGTCCATAGCCTTGAGAAAACCCTGCTTTCACCCCCTTTGTCATAGTAGCTCTAACAAAATACCCTGCCAGAAGTCTGTGTCTGTATTTATTGCAACATTCAAGACAATTCATATATTTTAAATTAGAAATTCCTAACTTCCAAAATAACATGTTCACAATGTTTATTCAGAGGGCAGGTATTTACTGTAATGAATGCACCTATATTGATATTTGCACATATCACATAACTACCCACCCAAATATGAATTGCAATAGATAGTGAACATCCAGCTTGTGGTGCAATCAGCTCATAACCTACTTAAGGCTCTAAACATCAATTTTAGTCTAGAGTTGTCATGAAGTATTAAGTTTTAAGGTCTCAGCTTCTTGATCTTGACAGGTCAAATCATATTCAACATGTTGTTACCTATCATATAGCCATTACAGAATATTCCATCTGCAGTGACATGCTCATAACACAACTCAACATCCTTAACTGGGTTTAATGATGTTAACAACCTTATGTTTGTGATTTCAGCTCTCAGTTGGCATGTTGAAATATTTAACTGCCTGTAGTGGTAAAGGATGCAAGTTTCAGCCTGACTAGGAACAAAAAACTTTTTTTTTTGAGACACAATGCAAAACAGTTAGGCTGAAAGGTTTCTTAGCTCATAGTTTCCCAGGCCCAAATCAAATAAACCCTTCAAATCTTGAAATGATGGACATGTCAAGACACATCAAAAACCTTAATTTTGTCCTGAAAATGCAAATATAATATCTCAATTTGGCATGTGCTCACAAGTTAGGAGAGTGTGTTGAGAAGGTGGGAGGAGTACTTTGAGGGGCTGATGAATGAAGAAAATGAGAGAGAGAGAATGTTGGATGATGTAGGGATAGTGAATCAGGAAGTGCGGTGGATTAGCAAGGAGGAAGTGAGGGCAGCTATGAAAAGGATGAAGAGTGGAAAGGCAGTTGGTCCTGATGACATACCTGTGGAGGCATGGAGATGTTTAGGAGAGATAGCAATGGAGTTTTAACTAGATTATTTAATACAGTCTTGGAAAGTGAGAGGATGCCTGAGGAGTAGATAAGTGTACTGGTACCGATTTTCAAGAATAAGGGCGATGTGCAGATCTGTAGCAACTACAAAGGTATAAAGTTAATCAGCCACAGCATGACGTTATGGGAAAGAGCAATAGAAGCTGGGTTAAGAGGAGAAGTGATGACTAGCGAGCAGCAGTATGGTTTCATGCCAGGAAAGACTACTATGTATGTAGGAGTATGTACTATGTAGGAGTGGTGCAGGATATGTATGAGGGCAGTGTGACAGTGGTGAGATGTGCAGTTGGAATGACAGATGGGTTCAAGGTGGAGGTGGGATTACACCAAGGATCATCTCTGAGCCCTGTCTTCTTTGCAGTGGTGATAGATTGACAGATGAGATCAGGCAGGAGTCTCCGTGGACTATGATGTTCACGGATGACATTGTGATCTGTAGTGAGAGTAGGGGGCAGTTTGAGGAGAGCCTGGAGAGGTGGAGGTATGGACTGGAGAGAAGAGGAATGACAGTCAGTAAGTCGGTAGGAACAAGATGGAATACATATGTGTGAATGAGAGGGAGGACAGCAGAATGGTGAGGATGCAAGGAGTAGAGGTGGTGAAGGTGGATGAGTTTAAATACTTGGGGTCAACTGATCAAAGTAACGGGGAGTGTGGACGAGAGGTGAAGAAGAGTGTGCAGGCAGGGTGGAGTGGGTGGAGAAAAGATTCATGAGTGATTTGCGACAGAAGGGTATCAGCAAGAGGGAAAGGGAAGGTTTACAAGATGGTTGTGAGACCAGCTATGTTGTATGGTTTGGAGATGGTGGCACTGACAAAAAGACAGGAGGCAGAGCTGGAGGTGGCAGAGTTGAAGATGCTAAGATTTTCATTGGGAGTGACGAAGCAGGACAGGATTAGGAACAAGTATATTAGAGGGACAGCTCAGGTTGGGCGGTTTGGAGACAAAGCAAGAGAGGCAAGATTGAGATGGCTTGGACATGTGCGGAGGAGAGATGCTGGGTGTATTGGGAGAAGGATGCTGAATGTGGAGCTGCCAGGCAAGAGGAAAAGAGGAAGGCCAAAGAGGAAGATTATGGATGTGGTGAGAGAAGACATACAGGTGGCTGGTGTGACAGAGGAAGATGCAGAGGACAGGAAGATATGGAAGCAGATGATCCGCTGTGGCGACCACTAATGGGAGCAGCCGAAAGAAGAAGATTAGGCGTGTACGATTTCAGAATTTTATTGCAAAAACTAAATTTTTGAAAGTGTCTGTACTTTTTTTTTTTTTTTTTGCTGTACACTACAACACATGGCTTGGACCCTGCTAGTTGCCCCTTGCAGCTGTATTTGTTTCACTTTTTTCATGCTGTGGTGTCACTGGGGCTCAGGTTGGAGAAACTGGAGCTCTGAAACAATACCTGGATTTCTGACCTGTAATTTTGAGTTTAATGGCCATCTTATTTTTTCATGAGTTTGATCTTGTGTTTTACTAATTCAAAGTTGTTTTGAACACAGCATATAGACCATGTCTCCCATGTCGTACTGGATGTCATAAAGGTACGTTTGTAGAATGTAGTTGTACGCGTGTACTCATATGAGTGTGTGGATGTATGTTATTATGTATGGTGGTAAACTTCTACTTTAATGTACAGGTTGTGACAACAAATCTATCTATCTATCTATCGATCAATCGGTAATTTTACCAGGGTCATAAAGTATGATTCACTCAGATCCTAACATGCAGAATAACCACTAGAAATTAACTAAAATAACTCCTTGTAGGTTTTCTTGCTCAGGGATGGGCAGCCTGATCCAGAAAGGGCCGGTGTGGGTGTGGGCCTTTGTTCCAACCAAGCAATTACATGCCTGATTCTATTAGTTCACCAATAGTCTTTGCTAGGACCCTTGATTTGTAGACTCAGGTGTGTAACTCCTTGGTTGGAAGAAAGACTTGCACTCACACCTGCCCTTTCTGGATCATGTCATTGTCCTACGTGCTCCCTATACAAAGTGCAAAAGTTTTTATTGGTATGAAGTAAGCCGCATGTTTATGTGCATGGTCTCTTTTCCATACCATAAAAAAACGATTCTTGGGAAATTTGTGGACTTGAAAAACGGCATTCCTTTTGGTTATGGCAATGGGAGTTTTAAAGCTGTGTTTTTCGACTAATCGACCTTTTATATTTTTCCTTGTCTTTCACCCGTTTCCCCACATCTTACTGTGTATACAGTAATCACATGCAGCTGATGACAGCGTTGTCAACTTTCAGTTGTTATACATTTTAAAATAAATGCCTTTGTAAGCACATTTTTATAGTGACGCCAATAATAAAAATGTGTTGATTAAGGGTGAAGGAAATCCATTGCACAGGATATAAGGTAGAGATTGAGGGAAGCATGTAATACGTCATTTCCGTGGCACATACAGTGATTATGCAAAGAAACGTGGACGTGGTGATGAGAGTAATTGCATAACAATGTCCATGTGTATGCTGTGATTGAAATGTTAGCATAAACTGATAACTTGGATTTCTTGTTTACATGCAGACGAATAACCTGATCTTAAATTGATCAAGGTATTACTCAAATTTTAGAAACAGTCGTGTAAACAGCTTTATTCGGTTATCATTCTCCGAGAAAGGTTGAAATCAGGGTAAGCATAAGTCAGTTACCCCTAGATTTTGGTTCAATCTTTTGATTTATTATTACATATACATACTATATGGCATGGTCATTTTATAATCAGCTTTTTCAGACTGCACTGCAAAAGGTCATCAGACACAGTGAATCTGATGTTGTTTGAACAATACAAACATGGTAATGTACCATATTTTTGGAGAGACTTGACACATGGAACAGCTATTAAAGGACATTTTTGTTGTTCTTTTACAAAACAAATCCCTATTTTCCCATTGTAAGAGCATCTTTTAAAATAATTCTGTGTCGTACAGTGTCAGCAGACTGCTGGGCACCCAGTTGTAATGTAATCCTACAGGGCAATTTCTGATATTTGAACTTCTTGTTACAGTTACAATCCTGTAGTAGTGGTCCATTCCGTTGCCTACCAACGTGGGGATCTCCGGTTCGAATCCCCGTGTTACCTCGGGCTTGGTCGGGTGTCCCTACAGACACAATTGGCTGTGTCTGCGGGTGGGAAGCCAGATGTGGGTGTGTGTCCTGGTCGCTGCACTAGCGCCCCCTCTGGTCGCTCGAGGTGCCTGTTCAGTGGGGAGGGGGAACTGAGGGGAATAGCGTGATCCTACCACGCACCCTCTGGCAAAACTCCACACTGTCAGGTGAAATGAAGCGGCTGGTGACTTCACGTGTATCGGAAGAAGGATGTGGTAGTCTGCAGCCCTCCCCGGGTGGGCAGAGGGGTGGAGCAGTGACCAGGACGGCTCCGAAGAGTGGGGTAATGGGCCGGATACAATTGGGGAGAAAAGGGGGGGGAAATTTAAAAGAAGAAAAAACAACCATTCGATGCTGACATGGCATACGGCACACAACTAATTACAGTACTGATGCTCAGTTTGCAGTGGTTTACTGTCTGCCACTACATGCATGGATCCCTTTCTACAAACCCCAATTCCAATGAAGTTGGGACGTTGTGTAAAACATAAATAAAAACAGAATACAATGATTTGCAAATCCTTTTTGACCTATATTCAATTGAATACACTACAAAGACAAGATATTTAATGTTCAAACTGATCAACTTTATTGTTTTTTTGCAAATATTCACTCATTTTGAATTTGATGCCTGCAACACATTCCAAAAAAGCTGGGACAGGGGCATGTTCACCACTGTGTTACGTCACATTTCCTTTTAATAACATTCAATAAGCGTTTGGGAACTGAAGACACTAATTGGTGAAGCTTTGTAGGTGGAATTCTTTCCCATTCTTGCTTGATGTACGACTTCAGTTACTCAACAGTCCGGGGTCTCCATTGTCGTATTTTGCGCTTCATAACGCGCCACACATTTTCAATGGGACATAGGTCTGGACTGCAGGCAGGCCAGTCTAGTACCCCGCACTCTTTTACTACGAAGCCACGCTGTTGTAACACGTGCAGAATGTGGCTTGGCATTGTCTTGCTGAAATAAGCAGGGATGTCCCTGGAAAAGACGTCGCTTGCATGGCAGCATATGTTGCTCCAAAACCTGTATGTACCTTTCAGCATTAATGGCGCCTTCACAGATGTGCAAGCTACCCATGCCGTGGGCACTAACACACCCCCATACCATCACAGATGCTGGCTTTTGAACTTTGCACTGATAACAATCTGGATGGTCCTTTTCCTCTTTAGCCCGGAGGACGCGATGTCCATGATTTCCAACAACAATTTGAAATGTGGACTCGTCAGACCACAGCACACTTTTCCACTTTGCGGCAGTCCATCTCAGATGAGCTCGGGCCCAGAGAAGCCGGCGGCGTTTCTGGGTGTTGTTGATATATGGCTTTCGCTTTGCATGGTAGAGTTTTAACTTGTACTTGTAGATGCAGCGACGAACTGTGTTAACTGACAATGGTTTTCCCAAGTGTTCCTGAGCCCACGTGGTAATATCCTTTACAGAATGATATTGGTTTTTAATGCAGTGCCACCTGAGGGATTGAAGGTCACGGGCATTCAATGTTGGTTTTCGGCCTTGCTGCTTACGTGCAGAGATTTCTCCGGATTCTCTGAATCTTTTGATGATATTATGGACTGTAGATGATGAAATCCCTAAATTCCTTACAATTGTACGTTAAGAAACGTTGTTCTTAAACTGTTGGACTATTTGCTCACGCAGTTGTTCACAAAGTGGTGAACCTCACTCCATCCTTGCTTGTGAATGACTGAGCCTTTCGGGGATCCTCCTTTTATACCCAATCATGACACTCACCTTTTTCCAATTAACCTGTTCACTTGTGGAATGTTACAAACAGGTGTTTTTTGAGCATTCCTCAACTTTCCCAGTCTTTTGTTGCCCCTGTCCCAGCTTCTTTGGAACGTGTTGCAGGCATCAAATTAAAAATGAGTGAATATTTGTAAAAACCAATAAAGTTTATCAGTTTGAACATTAGATATCTTGTCTTTGTAGTGTATTCAATTGAAAATAAGGTCGAAAAGGATTTGCAAATCATTGTATTCTGTTTTTATTCACATTTTACACAACGTCCCAACTTCATTGGAATTGGGGTTTGTACAATAATGTGGAAAAACAATACAGAGAAACAGAATAAAGCAAGCAGAGAAAATGAATGGCTATGCTCTTGAGGACTGTGACTGTCACAGTGTTAATGTGCCATTGACTGATTAGTCACAGCATTGTGGTTAAAGCAAAATTGTTACCATCATTAATAAAATGGTTTACATCATTTCTCCAAGCCATGCAAACCATTTACGTAAAATATTGCCTTTATCCAATGGCTCCCATTTATTTGGTTATATGTTTTCTTATGTACTCAATATGACTTCCTAGATTGTTTGAATTGCTATCAGACTCCCAGTTTATTTACGTTGCTCTCTCTCTCGCTCTCTCTTTCTCTCTCTCTCTCTCGACTCCCTCTTTGCCTCAGATTATTCTCACACTCCATCCATCGCGGTTCAATTCTTTCAAGGGAAACACCACCTCGCAGAGGTATTGTGTCCAGCGTGACATAAGTGCACAGACCGTTGTATTTTTAGCCCCGTGGCAGTGGTAGCTTGAAGATAACATTGGCAATGAAAAGCACCCTGAGGAATAAGACTACTTGTGTTGCAGGCTGGGTTTGTATGGGGGCATTCATGTAGGGCAAAAATCATGACGCACAGTCTTAATCGCTGCATGGTGTCCAGGAAGTGCATAAATCAAGAAACTATTGTGAACATTCATCTAATATTAAATTGTCTGGGGGAAAAAAAACAACTCACAATATTGCATGGTATTTTATGAGGCCAGTTTTGCTGGTGTTGCTATACAGTCCAATCTAGCAAAGTCAAAGCCTGACTAAGTGTTCATCCACAGTACACATTGTCATATCATCATTACTCATGTTGGTATCTGCAAGCTCATTGGTTGGTCACTTGGGAGGTACAAGGTTGACAGATGTTAATTCTGAGGGTCGCCTGTACAAACTACCGATGTGCCCCTGAGCAAATAACCGAATACAAAAAAAGGCTTTAAACTATCGATTCATCCTGTAGGAGCCATTTGGTCTCATCTCGTAAGCACTTAATTGGTCTACAGATGTCACTCGAATTGCTAAGGGCTCACAGCAATATAGGTGGGAACATTCAATCAGGTGATAGGTGTTGCTTGACGGAGGGGTGCACACATAGTTTTCTGACCGCTTCGCTGCTGCAGGCCACGCTAGGCTGGCAAGCGATACAAGTGTAAATTTTGAATATTGGACTGTTTATGATGTATGACGTTTTATGGATTCATCGCGTTCAGTAATAAATATAGCGTTTCAACTTAAAAAAGTCAGAACATTATTTCATAGACACACATATTGTGAAATGGCTACAAGCGTGTCAATTAGGTGCCTGTCTAGCAGCAATTCAGGGGTTTTAAGTGTGGGCTTAGTCTCTACATTCAAGTCAAAAAACTATCGCTTCACGCTACCGACGCTGATGCATCCGCTACCAGCGGATGATGCATCCAGAGGTGTGAGGGTTGGAGATTTCCTTAATAAAAGGTGGATAGAGGGTCCAAGGTTCCTGCGTAAGCCAGAAGAGGACTGGCCAGCCAATATGGTGGACACTGTGATTGAATCAAATGACCTGGAGGTCAAGAAGGAAGCTGTTGTGAATGCAGTAAATGTGAAAGACTCCCCTGATTGGTACTAATTGTCTTATCGCCTGCTTCTCAGACTGGCGGAGACTGAAGGTAGCAGTAGCCTGGTTCCTTAAGTTGAAAAGGAAGCTTCTGAACATGACTCACAGGAGGAGGGAGTCCGAGGCTTCTAATGTCGGCAAGCAAAGTGTCATGGTGTCAGGAAGACGAACTTTGTCGACACAGGATCTGTGTGAGGTTGGACTGCTATAATTCAGTCTGTCAGCAGCAAAGGTTTGGTGAAGAGATTGCTACCTTGTCATCTGGGAAAGGTGCTGTGAACAGACAGAGCGTTCTCTACAAGTTGGATCCATGTTTGGATGATCGGCTCCTGAGAGTTGGAGGGCAACTGACCAAGGGCTCTTTGCCAGAGGAAACCAAACATCCATTGATTCTATCCAAGGATCAACATGTAGCCATGCTTATTCTAAAGGATATTCACCAGCAGCTTGGCCATAGAGGTCGTAATCACACGCTGGCCACACTGAGGAGGAAATATTGGATTACAGGTGCCAATTCAGCTGTGAGGAGAATCATAACTGAACGCTGTTTCTGTAGAAGACATGATGGTAGAATGATGGTGCAGAAGATGGCAGACTTGCCAAAGGAAAGGATTCTTCCTGACTGTCCACCATTTACCAATGTGGGCATCGACTACTTCGGAGCGATATAGGTGAAAAGGGGACGAGGCACTGTCGAGCGCTATGGCATGATATTCACCTGTTGGTCCAGAAAAGCAGTCCACTTAGAAGTAGCCAACTTATTGGATACAGATGCATGCATTAATGCGTTACGTCGGTTCATCTGTTGAAGAGGTCAAGTCGCTCATATTCAGTCAGACAATGGGACTAATTTCATAGGAGCAGAGAGAGAACTGAGGGAGGTGCTCTCATCTCTGAATCAGGCACAGATTGAAGGAGTGTTACAGCAAAAGGGAATCAAGTGGAGCTTCAGTCCTCCAGCAGGGTCACATTATGGCAGTGTCTGGGAGCGTGTAATCCGCATGGTGAGGAGGATTCTCAGCGCAGTTCTTCAGCAGCAGAGACTGGATGATGATGGGTTCCGTACAGTCATGTGTGAAGCTGAGGCCATTTTAAATGACCGTCCTATCACCAAACTGTCTGATCCGAATGACCTCGAACCCCTTACTCCTAATCACATCCTGCTTATGAAAGGAAAATCACCTTTTCCACCAGGAATGTTTGAGCAACACGACTTGTACATCAGGAAGAGGTGGAGGCAAGTCCAATACATCTCCGATCTCTTTTTGGAAACGATGGATACGTGAATACCTGTCTTTACTGCAGGAGAGGCAGAAATAGAACCAAAGGCGGAACAATCTCAAGCCTAGAGATATTGTAATCATTATGGATCCTACCTCCCCATGTGGCTCCTGGCCACTCAGAAGAAAGGACTTGTGCGCTCAGTGCATCTGCAGACAAAGACGGGTGTCATCGAAAGGCCTGTGGCTAAACTTTGCTTACTGCATGAACCTACAGGTTAGAAGGTGATTATAGTTCATCATCTAAAGCAGTGTTTCTCAACCGGGGGTCCGCGGACCCCTAGTGGTCCGTGGTGTAATTGCATGGGGTCCGTGAAAATAAAATATCTTTAAAAAAAGATCCTATGACATTTATAGAAATAGGATTATTTTACTCAAATGTGACTGAGACCTTTATCTACCTAAACTATAAACGGTAACAGAACTTTTTTCTCTAATTACATCTGTTTCACAAGTGTAATTTATTGTATTTTAATAAGAGATCTCGCTCCCGTTTGCATTGTTAAAAGTTACTGCATAAAAATTCTGTTGTTACATATATCTGAAAGTTACTGAATACATATTCTGTTTTGTTACATATATCTGAAAGTTACTGCATAAGAATTCTGTTTTGTTAACTATATCTAAGTTACAACTGAAAGCTCTTATTTTTGCCCCAAAGAGTGAATAAATGCTATAATGCAATTTAAAATGCAGTTTCTACTGTTTCTATCAAATTGCAACCCCCCTCCCCCAAGATCAGGTGGAGGGGTCCTCAGGGTAGATCAAAAATACGCAGGGGGTCCAGGACCCCAAAAAGGTTGAGAACCACTGATCTAAAGCACCATGTCAAAGTTTTTTTAATTTGTGGGGTATGTGTATATGTGTGGTAAACTGTGCTTACTATTGTCATTTTTTTATGGTTCTCTAAATGTTTTATGTATTGAAATTGTTATATCTGTTAGCCATTACAATTAGGGGCCGTTGTGTAGAAGCCATTTGGTCTTATCTCGTAAGCACTTAATTGGTCCACCGGTGTCACTCTAATTGCTATGGGCTCACAGCAATATAGGTGGGAACATTCAATCAGGTGATAGGTGTTGCTTGACAGAGGGGAGTATACATAGTTTTTTGACTGCTTTGCTGCTGCAGGCCACGCTAGGCTGGCAAGCGATACGAGTGTAAATTTGGAATATTGGACTGTTTCAACTTAAACAAGTCTGAACATTATTTCATAGACACACATGATGCGAAGTGGCTACAAGCGTGTCAATTAGGTGCCTGTCTAGCAACCCCTCAGGGGCTTTTAAGTGTGGGTTTAGTCTCGACACATCCATTATCCAAACCACTTTTCCTGTTCTCAGGGTCACGGGGATGCTGGAGCCTATCCCAGCAGTCATTGGGCGACAGGCGTGGAGACACCCTGGACAGGCCGACAGGCCATCACAGGGCTTTGAACCAAACTTAATTAAATGTTAATCATTTAAAATTAGGAATTATTAGCTATAATAAAACTTACGGTGTATATCTTATTGAATTATAAATAAACAACTCACTCCATATCCTTATGGCATGCTTGATGTGTGCGGTGGAATAGTCAATATGTTTGATTATATTGTGAAATACTCATCTAGGTATATTTCTGATTTGTGGAATTGTTTTGATTTCAGCAGTCTGTCCTTACTGAATGGAAATTCTGTTAGAAAATTAATTATTTAATTGAAATAAAAGTTACAACAATATAGCAATACAGTATGTGTAGTAATATAGCATAATGAAAATATAAAGCATTTAAGATAATAAAAAGGTATTCTACATTATGATGTTGCATTATGTTCTGTGTATTTTATCAAGTCAGTCTTTTTGTATGCAGACTTACTTGGCTCATAAAAGTGTTTTTACTTCTCATGTATGATAATCAAGTCATCAAGTCTATATCACAAGACCTTGAGACATTTTCATGGGCATGGGTTTAACTTATTATTTTGACTTGGAGGTTTAAATAAACACTATTGAAATAAATAAAATTATTTCAATAGTGTTTAGTCTTGAACTACATACTGTATTATATATATTTTTGAAAGCTAACCTAAGAAAATCTCATTGCCTGTAGCCAGCTTTAAGTCATAAGCCATTTAAGCTTCACTGCGTAAGAGTAAATAGTAACTTTGTTTTTATCCTTTAGTTTAGTGTTGTGCTTCAGTCATATTAAATCAAATACTTCTCTGGCTCCATTTTGTTTTCTTCAGTTAACACAGACATATTGTTGAATTTAAGCCACAGATAGTATTTTGCGACCCAAGCAAAAAGTCTCTCCTTTCAGGAACACTGTCCCACAGATGCATTTTGATCTTTTAAACAACTGAATTTATCAAGTCCTAAAGTTGAATCACACACACACGTGTGTGTATATATATATATATATATATATATATATATATATTTACACACACACACACACACACACTAAAGACATCACACACACGGACACACACAGATGTTGCAGTATTTATGTAAATATCACTTCATGTTCATATTTTCATTGAGCTTAGTGTTGACCCATGAGATTATTCATTACAGTATCAGTTCAGCAGGTTCTTGTCAAAGCCATACACTCCTGTGTTTGCTTTGGGAATAGAAACTGAATTTTAAGTTGTGGCCAGAGTTTAAACTCTCTAATTCTACTATGAAGTCGGTTTTACTGCTCATTACTGCCTCAGTTTTGCTCTGTCTCCAGTAAGGAGCTGTATGGAACTATTTTTCCCCTCTCTTGATGAATGAAGGATGAATGAAATTGTTTGGCTACAATTTGTTGAGAGACATAGGTTTTTTTTGTTTGTACTAAAATACCTATATTACATAATGTTCAAGTAGTGGCATGGTGACGCAGTGGTTAGTGCAGTCGCCTCACAGCAAGAAGGTCCTGGGTTCGAGCCCTGGGGTAGTCCAACCTTGGTGGGTCATCCCGGGTCATCCTCTGTGTGGAGTTTGCATGTTCTCCCCGTGTTTCTTCTGGGTGCTCCGGTTTCCTCCCACAGTCCAAAGACATGTAGGTCAGGTGAATCAGCCATACTAAATTGTCCCTGGGTATGAATGTGTGTGTGTGTGTGTGTGTGTGTGTGTGTGTGTGTGTGTGTGTGTGTGTGTGTGTGTGTGTGTGTGTGTGTGTGTGTGTGTGTGTGTGTGTGTGTGTGTGTGTGTGTGTGTGTTTATCAGCCCTGTGCTGGCCTGGCAGCCTGTCCAGGGTGTCACCCCACCTGCCACCCAACGACTGCTGGAATAGGCTCTAGCATCCCCGTGACCCTGAGAGCTGGATAAGTGGTTCAGATGATGGATGGATTTTTTTTCTTTTACTTTAATGTATACTTGTATGAAAGCACAACATTCACTATCCAGCACTGTTT
The DNA here is from genome assembly GCF_029633865.1 of Lampris incognitus. Classification (NCBI taxonomy): domain Eukaryota; kingdom Metazoa; phylum Chordata; class Actinopteri; order Lampriformes; family Lampridae; genus Lampris; species Lampris incognitus. Next base: position 104,408,149 of record NC_079212.1, on the reverse strand, counting down.
TTTTCTTTCCTGGTGAACAACCAGCTGTGTGACATAAACACGTGGCCTAGACAAAGCTGCGGTACCAGGTTACAAATAAAGCGTAAAGGCATTTTATCATATGTGCTTTCTTAGCCATTGCTGACTTATACAATGTTTGTTTTTTTTAACTATGATATAGCTAAGTAAATTTCCTGTTTCATCCCTACTTTAAGGGGACCAGACACCAAAATTATCAACAGTTGAGTTATATACAAATGATTATCACACACACACACACACACACACACACACACACACACACACACACACACACACACACACACACACAAACAAGCAAAAAGGAAAAAATGACTTGCTAACAGACAAACAGAACAGCAACAGAAACAGTTGGTGACAGAGAAACTAAGGTACAGTGGGTGTTGACGTGTCATTGTTATTCATAGTTGTGTTGAATTAAACTTTGTGGCATTGTACCTCACATTTCTGAGGTTTGATACTTATGATACACACACACACACACACACACACACACACACACACACACACACACACACACACACACACACACACACACTGATGACTTGCAAGCTGTATGTTTGCTTGTAATCACCATATTTGAATGGGCCTTTATGTTTATGTGTATGTGCTCGTTGCACACATGCTTTGGGAGTGACGCCTCGTTTAGCAGTGTTGTGGATTAAGACTGTCAGAGGGAGCTATAGATGAGAAAATGACTGATGCAGTAGAAAGTGGAGGAGGAGAGGCCAACGGGTTTGTTTTGTGCAGCTAGTGAATGGGGTTAGACCTCAACTCAAGCATTTCCCTTTGGTTGGTCTCCACCCCCACTCCCTTGCTCTCGCTCTCTCTATCTCACGACTCTATCGCTGTCTCTCTCTCTCCCTCCCTCTCACACATTTGCACAAATTTGGAGACTTCTATGTATAAAGGTATTTAGGTGTTGCTTTCAAATAGACAAGGTCTTGGGTTCGAGTCCCGAAGTACTCCAACCTTAGGGGTCATCCCGGGTTGTCCTCTGTGTGGAGTTTGCATTTTCTGTCCATGTTTGCATGGGTTTCCTCCGGGTGTTCCGGTTTCCTCCCATCGTCCAAAGACATGTAGGTCAGTTGAATTGGCCATGCTAAATTGTCCCTAGGTATGAGTTTGTGTGTGTGTGTGTGTGTGTGTGTGTGTGTGTGGGCCCTGTGATGGCCTGGCGGCCTGTCCAGGGTGTCTCCCTGCCTGCTGCCCAATGACTGCTGGAATAGGCTCCAGCATCTCTGCGACCCTGAGAGCAGGATAAGCAGTTCAGATAATGGATGGATGGATGGACATAATGTTCAAGATACAACTATCTGCATTGGTAATGCATGTGAAATACAGGATTTGTGCATGCTCACCACTACACAGGGCTGTTTCTCCAAAATGCATATGAACAAGGAAGTCGGACAAGGAGTCGCCATTGAAAATTCCCTTCAAAATATAATTTACACCATGACATGGTCAGTGTATGGATGAAAAACATTCTTATTAATCCATTTGTGTATTTGTGATCCTTACAATTATATCAAGACCTTGGATTCATATAAAGACCTTCTATTCAAATAGATAGGCTAAATAGCAGACAGACTTATTCATCTTAAAGACTTGACTTTATTGTTAGCATGGCTGCCATTGCAGATTGATGTTATTCTCTATGCTCAACTCTATAAAGGACCATGATGGGAAAACCCCATAAAGCGTCACTATGTAATCTTAATGTTTCCAGCTACTGTTCTGCCTATTTTAGCTGAGCTAATCATAGTGGTGCAGTAACTAACCGTTCCTTCTTTCAGATGAAAGTCAACTTTCTTGAAGGGATTAAAAGTCAAGGATCTGCTCTGCACTTATGAGAGTGTTTTCTTAGCATGACATTTTTTTCAAACAAGGTTTATTTTCAATTTTCAAAACACAACTACAACACCCCCCCACTGCCCACCCACCCTCCGCACAGACCCATAAAACATCCCCCACCACACCCCCCACCCTGCCTGGCATGCCACCCAAAATAACATGAATTGAATCAAACCTTAACAAAAATTAACAAAGTAAACAAGTAACAAGCATAAATTGAATGAACAAAAGAAAAGGGGAAAATTAACTAAAAAACAAACAAGTACATAAATAAGTACAAGGGAAAGGAGAATAGAAGAGAAAGGGTTGAGAATTAGGTTGCAAGCCCATCAACTGGAATGACCCCAAAGATGGCTCTCAGAGGAGAAGGTTCAAGTGGGAAATGTAAAACAGCGGCCAAGGCCTGAAAGATGGAACGCCAGAACTGAGTTAGTTTTAGCAACAAAAGACTGAGAAAGTTGAGGAATGCTCAAAAAACACCTGTTTGGAACATCCCACAGGTGAACAAGTTAACTGGAAACAGGTGAGTGTCATGATTGGGTATAAAAGGAGCATCCCCGAAAGGCTGTTGTTCACAAGCAAGGATGGGGCGAGGTTCACCACTTTGTGAACAACTGCGTGAGCAAATAGTACAACAGTTTAAGAACAATGTTTCTCAATGTACAATTGCAAGGAATTTAGGGATTTCGTCATCTACAGTACATGATATCATCACTTCGGAAAACCATTGTCAGTTAACACAGTTCATCGCTACATCTACAAGTGCAAGTTAAAACTCTACCATGCAAAGTGAAAGCCATATATCAACAACATCCAGAAACGCCGCCGGCTTCTCTGGGCCCAAGCTCATCTGAGATGGACTGACGCAAAGTGTAAAAGTGTGCTGTGGTCTGACGAGTCCACATTTCGAATTGTTTTTGGAAATCATGGATGTCGTGTCCTCCGGGCTAAAGAGGACAAGGACCATCCAGATTGTTTTCAGTGCAAAGTTCAAAAGCCAGCATCTGTGATGGTATGGGGATGTGTTAGTGCCCATGGCACGGGTAACTTGCACATCTGTGAAGGAACCTTTAATGCTGAAAGGTACATACAGGTTTTGGAGCAACATATGCTGCCATCCAAGCGACGTCTTTTTCAGGGACATCCCTGCTTATTTCAGCAAGACAATGCCAAGCCACATTCTGCATGTGTTACAACAGCGTGGCTTCATAGTAAAAGAGTGCGGGGTACTAGACTGGCCTGCCTGCAGTCCAGACCTGTCTCCCATTGAAAATGTGTGGCGCATTATGAAGCACAAAATACGACAACGGAGACCCCGGACTGTAGAGCAATTGAAGTTGTATATCAAGCAAGAATGGGAAAGAATTCCACCTAAAAAGCTTCACCAATTAGTGTCTTCAGTTCCCAAACGCTTATTGAGTGTTGTTAAAAGGAAAGGTGATGTAACACAGTGGTAAACATGCCCCTGTCCCAGCTTTTTTGGAACGTGTTGCAGGCATCAAATTCAAAATGAGTGAATATTTGGAAAAAACAATAAAGTTTATCAGTTTGAACATTAAATATCTTGTCTTTGTAGTGTATTCAATTGAATATAGGTCGAAAAGGATTTGCAAATCATTGTATTCTGTTTTTATTTATGTTTTACACAATGTCCCAACTTCATTAGAATTGGGGTTTGTAAGATTTACTGATATGCCCTTTTTCAGCAGGATTAATTTCAAGAATATGGTCCAACTGAGTCTTTGGAGGCAGAACTGGGTAAAATCACAAATCTGCAAATATCTGAAAATGTGACTTCAGGGTAGATTAAACTTCTCAGACAGCTGGTCGAAAGATGCAAAAGGGTTATCAATAAATAGGTCCTCCAAAGTGAATATTCAGTTGAGTCTCCAAAGCTCAAAGGCTCCATCAGACATAGAGGGGACAAAAGACTGGTTTTCTCTAATGGGGTACCAATAGTGAGATCTTTAAATTTGAAAGCCTGTCTAAATTGTTTCCAAGTCTTAATAGACTCACATGTGACTGACTTATCAGTAAATTTGGATATAGGGTCAGCCTAAGGGAGTGCTGAGCAGAGAAGTGAGTGCAAAGATACACGAGAGACGGATGACATTTCAAAGGCTAACCAACATGGAATTGTGGTGCCTGTGAACTTAGACTGCCAAAAGGACAGTTCCCTAACATTACAGGATCAGTAATATTGCTGAAAAATTGGTAAGGCCATTCCACCAGCTTCACGGGATTTCTGAAGGACCACTTTGCATATCAGAGGCATTTTTCCATTCCAAATATATGATGAAATAAATTTATCTAACGAAGAGAAGAATGTCTTTTTAATATAAACTGGTATAGATTAAAAGAGGTATACAAATTTGGGTAAGACATTAATTTTAATTGCATTAATACGACCTGCGAAAGATAGAGGGAGCCCAAACCAGCATTCCAGATCAAGTTTAGTACAGCCTAGCGAAGTTAGAAAGTTTCGTTTAAAAAGATCATTATAGCCCCATGTTACAAAAATGCCAAGATAAGAAAAATTGTCAGGTGAAATCTTGAATGGAAAGGAGCTAAGCGGATATTTATCTGCTGCGGAGTTAATTGGGATTCATTCACTTTTATGTAAATTGAGTTTATACCTAAAAAAAAAAAACCCAAATCCTTCAATAATGTCAAGATCTTAGGGGCGCAGATTAACCAAAAAAACCAACAGGCCATCAGCAAAAAGTGATGCCTTATGTTTCTGGTCTCTGTGAATACCACTGATGTGGTCACTACGCAGGGCTATGGCCAGTTCTATTGCTATCACAAAGAGCAGGGGACTTAAAGGGCACCCTTGTCTGTTCCTTTGCGTAACCAGAAAGAGGAAGAGTTCATATAATTTGTACATGTTGAGGCCTTAGAGGATGAGTACAATAATCTGACCCAGGATATAAAATTATCACCGAAACCAAATTTTCGCAAAGAAATAAAAAAAGGTAGCCCCACTTCACCCAGTCAGAAGCCTTTTCTGAATCAAATAATACCACCACCTCTGGGGTCTGAGGAGGCTTAGAATAAAGAATGTTAAGAAAACAACGAAGCTTAATAAAAGATTGCCTGTTTTTGACAATTCCAGTCTGGTCTGGGGAAATTATAACTGCAAGCACTGTCTCTAAATGGTGAGCTAAGGCTTTAGCCAGTAAGTGGGATAGAAAATCCTTACAGAATTGTGCATCATCCTAATTGGGAGCGTATATGTTGGCTAGAATAACCAGGCTATTATACAGCTGAACAATGGCAATTATGTAATGACTCCTTGAATCTGCATGAACCTTTGAGACCTAAAACAGGATATTTTTGGCAATCAGTATAGCGGCCCCCCTGGATTTGAATTGAAATTTCGAGTGGAACAACCGGCCTACCCAACCAAAGTGAAGCTGAACTTGGTCTGAGTCGCAAAGGTGTGTTTCCTGGAGAAATGTAATCTGAGTGTTGAAGTGTTTAAGATTAGTCGGACCCGTTTTCTTTTTTACAGGCAGGTTGGGGCCATTCATGTTCCAGCTGGTGCAGTTGACTGACCTACTCATACCACTCCCTGAGCCAGATGTTAGTGATGTTGTATGTCATTGCAGGAGATAATGGATATGAACATCTAATAACAAAGTTGGAGAGAGAGATACAGTCGGTATGGCAAATGAAAAGAAAATGTTTACCATCAGTAGACCAGTAGAGGAAAGATAGACCGCCAAGATGAGTAAAAAGTAAAAAAGGGAAAAAGGAGGGGAACAATGAAAAGAACAAAACAAAAAAAGTGGGTGCAAAAACACCTCAATACCCACATCCTGCCACCCACCTCCCCAGATCCCTCTTTCCCTACCCCTACCTCCACCCCACATCAAACCCCAACGGGGGCAGGCATGCTGTTGTGTAACCTTAACAAACAAGCAAACAATTAGAGTCCTGCCAATGGAAATGTGAAAAATAACAATATGTTGGCACTTGGGAACATTAGTGAACCATTTCGGTGTGAGAACAACAAGAAAATGGCAGTTACAGTATATTCAGGCCATGATAGCTTGTCTAGTATCAGCCAGGTTTTGTCAAGTGCAATTTATACAGATGATGTCACCTCCATGTAATTAGTGTGAATGCCCAGCATTCACACTATTGCTTTGCAGTTCTTTATTTATTTATTTTTCTTCCGCCCATTATTTGACACTTTGTAGCTCCTTCATACTTTTAGCTACTTGAAACCATTCAACTATCAAAATGTTCAACTCATTAAGGACATTAGTGCTCCCCTTTCAGATTTTTCATACCTTTTGAACTTTTTGAAATATTCAACTTTTTTCAGCTATTTTTTGAATGGGAGTCAATGGGGGACTTTTGCAACATTTCCAGCTCTTTTACTCCTTCATACTTTTAGCCACTGAAACCATTCAGGTATCAAAATGTTCATCTCTTTAAGCTCATTAAGGCTCACATTTCGGTTTTTTGAAATCTTTTATACTTTTAGACATATTAAGCTTTTTCTACTTTTTCAAAACAATGGAAGTCTATGGGGAAAGGTTGAAACCCTCATCACCTTTGAACTATATCTCCTTAATGTTTTGAGCTAGAAACCCCATTTAAAGCTTAAACAGTTCAGAATATTCAGCTCTTTCAGAATCCTATTCAGATTTTAAAAATATTTTATAGTTTTTGAACAATTCAGCTCTAAAATTTAGCAATTCTGCCATACACTTTGCCTGTTAGAATGTTCAGTCCTATTGTGACATCACATGTCAATTTGAAACTCAATTGCCAGCCTAATTACTGTCAACTCTCAACACCTGGTAGATTTGATCAGCTTCTGCCACTTCTTAACTGCTCTTCCTCCCTCTTCCCTACCTACCTTCCTTCCTTCCTACAACCTTCATACCTTGCTTCCTACCGTCTTTCCTACAACCTTACTACCTTCCTTCCTACAACCTTCTTACCTTCCTTCATACCTTCCTTCCTACCTTCCTTCCCACAACCTTCCTGCCTTCCTACCTTCTTACACTCTTCCTACCTTCCTTCCTTCCTACCTACCTTCCTTCCTTCCTACAACCTTCCTACCTTGCTTCCTACCATCCTTCCTACAACCTTCTTACCTTCCTACCTTGCTTCCTACCTTCCTTCCTACAACCTTCCTACCTTCCTTCCTACAACCTTACCTTCCTTTCTACAACCTTCCTACCTTCCTTCCTACAACCTCCCTGCTATCCTACCTTCCTACAACCTTCTTACCTTCCTACCTTGCTTCCTACATTCCTTCCTACAACCTTCCTACCTTCCTTCCTACAACCTTACCTTCCTTTCTACAACCTTCCTACCTTCCTTCCTACAACCTCCCTGCTATCCTACCTTCCTACAACCTTCTTACCCTCCTTCCTTCCCTTCCTCTTCATCGCTACTCTTCATCTTCATCACTACCCTTCCTCTTCATCACTACCCTTCCCTTCACATTTCAGTTTCCAGGTATTTCAGGTAGGCTAGTGACTTTCTGACTTTTCCTATTTATCCATTTTCAGCAATGCTTTCACGATTTCTTTCAGCAGCTCAGCATTCACACGCTTTTTCTGTGGAAAAGCATTTTTTTAGTGGCTATTCTCTTACCAAATATCTAGTATGGGCCGAAGTTTCAGTGAACAGCTGACTACAGGCTGAGGTAGCTAAAAACAACTAACTTAGCATAGCAGGACCGGCTAATGACAAACCGGCAGGCCGAATACAATACTAGCAACACAACATCCTGTCCTTAGACCCTCACATCGGATAAGGAACAACTACCTAAAAAAAACCAACCTTTAACAGGGAGAAAAAATAGGAAGAAACCTCAAGAAGAGCAACAGAGGAGGGATCTCTCTCCCAAAACGGACAACATGCAATGGATGTTGTGTTTACACAATTTACAGAATACAACATACATCAATTGAGAGAGGATAGAGCACAGGGGTGGGGGGGGGGTGATAGAAATAAGTGATGAAATAGGGCAGGAGACAGAACAGGGATAGATAGACAGGCAGGCCCCACTGTGAGAATAGGTAAAACATACTCATCCATATTGGTTCTTAGGACCAGCGCACCTCAGTGCTGCTTTCTCGGTCCCCTATTGTAGAGTCTGTTTAAACATGACTGTTGCCAAATATTACAACAGCAGCATCACTAAATTTGCAGATGACACCACAACAATTGGACTAATAAGCAGCAGTGATAAGAGAGCCTATAGGAGGGAAGTGGAAGATTTAACAATATGGCGCCATGATAACCTCTAAATGTCAATAAGACAAAAGAAATAATTTTTGACTTTAGATCGATCAGAGAAAATTACCTTCCTATTTGCATCAATGGGTCATCTGTTGAAATTGTGGAGTTTTCGATTTCTTGGTTTACATATCACAACCTCACATGGTCTCTCAACAGCAATTGCATCCTCAAGAAGGCCCAGCAGAGACAGTATTTTCTGAGGCGTCTCAAGAGTTTTGGTATGAGTACCAAAGCTCTTATGAACTTTTATCGCCATACCATTGAGAGTGTCTTGACAGGCTGTATCACAGTGTGGTTTGGCAACCTGACTGCTCAGGACTGCAGACTGCTTCAAAGGACTGTAAAGACAGCAACAAATGTCATTGGCATGGAACTACCGCAACTTTATAGTATTTGCACTACTCCCTGCAAAAGTAAAGCCCAAAACATCATTAAGGAAACCAGCCACCCCGCTGTTGTTCTGTTCTCGCTCCTTCCATCTAAAAAAAATTTACCGGCGCATCAAATCACACACCACCTGTCTCAGTAATAGTTTCTTTCCACAGGCAGTCAGGTTGAACAGCTGTTGCACTGATATACACCTTACATTTTCGCATTATCGTGTACTGTATATTGTGTATATAATGTATGAACATGTACATAGACTATGTAGGTCTTTAGTGGGGGTGGGGATGGTGTTTCCTTTGTCCTTGTGTCCCTTGTGTTAGGGTAGAGAGCCAGAGCACAAGAATTTCGCTATATTCTAAATACATATAACAATAAAATTGAACTTGAAATAGTATCTTGTATTTTTAATTACATGTAATGTTCTTTGGTGCGTTGATTGCAGTAGGAACTGAGTTGAATTAAGGGATGTAATGGAGAAAGGAAAAGGAAAAAAATAGTTGCAGATAAACAGACAAGTATATAATGTGTTTTGTTTTGTTTTTTACTTCAATTTCAAAGGCACATTTGATCCAAACATACCAGAAGAAGGACCTTCAGCTCTACCTCCTGGCTGGCTGGATGATGTGCATGGCTACCAGGGCCACAAAGGAGGAGGTGAGCTGGGCTCGGCTCTTCTCTTCTCTTCTCTTCTCTTCTCTTCTCTTCTCTTCTCTTCTCTTCTCTTCTCTTCTCTTCTCTTCTCTTCTCTTCTCTTCTCTTCTCTTCTCTTCTCTTCTCTTCTTTCCTCTCCTCTTCATCTTACCCCTTCTTCTCTCCTATTCTTCTATCTACTCTTCTTTTCAACCACCCCAAACCCCGATCCTTTTCCCTTCTCTCTTACTTTCTCCTCCTTTCTCCTTTGTTTGTCCTTAGAGGGAGAGAACCCACTGTACCCACCACCACCCGCATACAACCCCCAACCTGAGCAAGATAGGAATACCTCAGTGTCTACTGTCAGGTAACACCAGTGGTGAACCGTGACTCTTAAACCTTGGCCCTCTGAACCCCCTTCCCTTGACAGGAAAAAAGCAAACTACCACTTAGTCTTCTCCTATAGTACTGCAAAAGTTACTTACTATGACAGTTCCAGCTCTGAAAAAAAAAGATGCTAGTTCAACCTCAGACAGCATGGTGGCACAGTGGTTAGCATGGTCGCCTCACAGCAAGAAGGTCCTGGACCTCCGGGGTAGTCCAACCTTGGGGGTCGTCCTCTGTGTGGAGTTCACATGTTCTCCCCATGTCTGCGTGGGTTTCTTCCAGGTGCTCTGGTTTCCTTCCACGGTCCAAAGACATGTAGGTCATGTGAATCAGCCATATTAAATTGTCCCTAGGTGTGAATGTGTGTGTGTCGGCCCTGTGATGGCCCAGCAGCCTGTCCAGGATGTCTCCCTGCCTACTGCCCAATGACTGCTGGGATAGGCTCCAGCATCCCTGCGATCCTGAGAGCAGGATACGTGGTTTGGATAATGGATGGATGGATGGATAGTCCAGCCTTAGCAATGCTACAAGCAAACAACATGGGGAGTGAGAGTTATCACCAAAACATAAAACAGCTAATTTCTATAGCAAGACACAAATCCTACTTAAAAATAATCACATCATCACACAAGCTGTGTGTGCACTTCAGCGGAATGTGGTGACAACAGGCCGGGGTGCAAAACACATGACAGCCACCCCCTCCTACCACGCAAAACCAACAACATTTCATGTACATCATGACAGCGCAACCATTAGCAACAGACACTTCAGAACCATGGACAGTGAACAGCGATCATGGCATTTTGGGAACCCACCACCACAAACAAACAAGATTTTTAATAAAAAATATTATTAGACTGGCACAGCGCCCTGTCAAATACATATGTTATACGTGCACAATGACTGGTGAGTTGGTAAATTTACAGATTGACCGGTAATTCTGCATAATGACCGTTTTCCCAAATAAACCTTAACGTATACAAAACACTGGCGGTAGCAGCCAGAATAAAATCAGTTGGCATGGTGGCCTATTAGATTTTAAATAATTACCCCTAGTGTAGGTCTGCCTTTACTTATTAACTCCAACTTTTCAGTTAATGTTAATCTTGAAAATGGCATAGATAATAAATTCGTAACAATGTCAACCTCACTAGCCGTAACATAACTCAAGGCTTCCATCCTGAACCAGCAGGTTAGCCTAGTCTTTTTTTTTTTTTTTTTGTAAAATTTATTTTTGATTTCTCCCAATTTAGTGGCCCTGTTTTAGTTCAAACACCCACCCTTGTACTGCATGTGTTCACCAACTGCATCTCTCCGGCCAGCAGTCTCGAGGAGACGCCTCGCCACTTTCGTGACAAGGCGAATCCAGGCCGAACCACTGCTTTTTCCGACACACACAGAGACACATTCATGTGACGAACACAAGCTGACTCCACCCCCTCCCGAAGACAGCGTTGCCAATTATTGCTGCCTCATTGAGTCCGGCCATAGTCGGATCTGACGAGACCGAGGCTCGAACCTGGGTCCCCAGTGGGCAACTGCATCGACGCAAAGCCAATACTTAGACCACTACACCACCACGGACCCCCCCCCCCCCCCCACTAGCTTGTGTCCCCCCCATAGTGGACAGAACTTGTCATAAAGTTAGCGTTAACAAAGTCCACCCATTTAGAGGGAAGACATGATACCAATCATGAGACTACTGAAATTGCTCTCTCATTGAATTACTATTGGTTGGACCTGTGTAAAATTATAGCTGAACCACCAATCACAGAGCTGAAGCATAGCTTTTTTCGTCCTAGCAACTGCAGAGGCAGCAAAATTCTGACAGAGAGACAAAGGGGCTTCTTTCATTTTCACATTCCAACGCAAAATGAATAGACAGGTTTGAAGGGTTTATTTCCTCACAAACATGTTGTTTAGATATTGATTTTCAAAGTGTGAATAGATAAAATGAAATTAGAACTGATGATGTTTTAAATAGAGGGCCCTGATGGTTCCCCTCTGGGCAACACACACACACACACACACACACACACACACATACACACACCTGCCACCCAATGACTGCTGGGATAGGCTCCAGCATCCCTGCGACCCTGAGAGCAGGATAAGCGGTTTGGATAATGGAATAGAATGGAAAGTCTCTGTTTTTTTACTCGCCTGGTGGTCCAAAGCAACTTCTACAATGTAACTTTGTCAGACAAATAAGCTGCATTTCCACTAAGGCGACTAGATGGCAGTGTTTAGTCTAGTAACGAAATTAAAATACTGTAACGCCATATAAATGTGACTTTACTGAAGTGACTTGTATATGTATTTTTCTCTTTGCAACAATGTTTTTTTTTTTTTTTGCTGAGTGCGACTTATACTCCAGTACCACTTGTAGTCCAGGAAATACAGTATCCTTCACAAAACCACTAGGTAGACATAGAATATATATATACATCCATCCATCCATCCATCCATCCGTTATCCGAACTGCTTATCCTGCTCTCAGGGTCGCGGGGATGCTGGAGCCTATCCCAGCAGTCATTGGGCGGCAGGCGGGGGCAACACCCTGAACAGGCCACCAGGCCATCACAAAGGGCCAACACATACACATACACACACACACACACACACACACATGCACACACAGGCACGCACATGCACACACTCATACCTAGAGACAATTTTAGTATGGCCGATTCACCTGACCTTCATGTCTTTGGACTGTGGGAGGAAACCGGAGCACCTGGAGGAAACTCATGCAGACACGGGGAGAAGATGCAAACTCCACACAGAGGACAAACCGAGATGACCCCCAAAGTTGAACTACCCCGGGGCTCAAACCCAGGACCTTCCTTCCTGCTGTGATGCGACTGTGTTAATCACTACGCCACATGCCGCCCATATAGAAATATAAAAAAATAAAAAAGAAGGTTCTTGGTTCGAGCCCCGGGGTAGTCCAACCTTGGGGGTCATCCCAAGTCATCTTCTGTGTGGAGTTTGCATGTTCTCCCCATGTCTGCGTGGGTTTCCTTCAAATTAACTGCAAATCCTTGAGGTTCACATACTTTTGCCACTCACATATGTAATGTTGGATCATTTTCCTCAATAAATAAATGACGAAGTATAATATATATCTATATATATTTTTATAAATTTATTTCTAGTTTTCCCCCTTATCCCACCCGATTAACCCAATGGCATATGGCCGGAACTCTTGTCGAATAACTCCCCTGGCTCACGTTTCCGCAGCAAGGAGACAGTCGTTACACCAGCTTCCTGCAAACTCGTGTCGGCTGCTCTCGCTATTTTGCACGCTGAAGCCTCGCATGGATTGCATTACCTTCAGGCCGCGAAGGAGGCGTACGGAGAATGCTTTCAGTTGCTTGGCTACAGGCGCCCGGGTGGGCCAGAGGGGTCACTAGAGAACGACGAGTCCCCGAACACTACACCGATCTACACCCACTATCCCTCGGGTAAGGGTGGCCTAATGAATGCCTTACCCCGTGGATGCTCTGGCCGTGACCGGTTATACCTCCCAGCCACATGACGAGCGGGTTGTAAGAACGGTGGTTTATTCTGCTCGGCCACCAGAGCGGCCAAGTATAATATTTTTGTGTCATTTGTTTATTTGGGTTCTCTTTATCTACTTTTTAGGACTTGTGTGAAAATCTGATGATGTTTAGGTCATATTTATGCTGAAATATAGAAAATTCTAAAGGGTCCACAAACTTTCAAGCACCACTGTATGTGTATATACGTATATTAGGGTTGCCAGCTCCTTGAAATGGAAATAAGGAACAGGGGACAGGGACGGGGGTTGGATGGACAGGGTGGTGCAGGCATAACAAATATAATGTGCCTTACACACTACACACACACACACATATACACTCACCGGCCACTTTATTAGGCACACCTGTCCAACTGCTCGTTAACGCAAATTTCTAATCAGCCAATCACATGGCAGCAACTCAATGCATTTAGGCATGTAGACATGGTCAAGACGATCTGCTGCAGTTCAAACCGAGCATCAGAATGGGTAAGAAAGGTGACTTAAGTGACTTTGAACGTGGCATGGTTGTTGGTGCCAGACAGGCTGGTCTGAGTATTTCAGAAACTGCTGATCTACTGGGATTTTCATGCACAACCATCTCTAGGGTTTACAGAGAATGGTCCGAAAAAGAGAAAATATCCAGTGAGCGGCAGTTCTGTGGGCGAAAATGCCTTGTTGATGCCAGAGGTCAGAGGAGAATGGCCAGACTGGTTCGAGCTGATAGAAAGGCAACAGTAACTCAAATAACCACTCATTACAACCGAGGTATGCAGAAGAGCATCTCTGAACGCACAACATGTCGAACCTTGAGGCAGATGGGCTACAGCAGCAGAAGACCACACCGGGTGCCACTCCTGTCAGCTAAGAACAGGAAACTGAGGCTACAATTTGCACAGGCTCACCAAAATTGGACAATAGAAGATTGGAAAAATGTTGCCTGGTCTGATGAGTCTCGATTTCTGCTGCGACATTCGGATGGTAGGGTCAGAATTTGGCGTCAACAACATGAAAGCATGGATCCATCCTACCTTGTATCAACGGTTCAGGCTGGTGGTGGTGGTGTAATGGTGTGGGGGATATTTTCTTGGCACACTTTGGGCCCCTTAGTACCAATTGAGCATCGTGTCAATGCCACAGCCTACCTGAGTATTGTTGTTGACCATGTCCATCCCTTTATGACCACAGTGTTCCCATCTTCTGATGGCTACTTCCAGCAGGATAACGCGCCATGTCATAAAGCTCGAATCATCTCAGACTGGTTTCTTGAACATGACAATGAGTTCACTGTACTCAAATGGCCTCCATAGTCACCAGATCTCAATCCAATAGAGCACCTTTGGGATGTGGTGGACCGGGAGATTCGCATCATGGATGTGCAGCCGACAAATCTGCAGCAACTGCGTGATGCTATCATGTCATTATGGACCAAACTCTCTGAGGAATGTTTCCAGTACCTTGTTGAATCTATGCCACGAAGGATTAAGGCAGTTCTGAAGGCAAAAGGGGGTCCAACCCGGTACTAGCAAGGTGTACCTAATAAAGTGGCCAGTGAGTGTATATATATATATCTCAATACTGACACAGGAAAAAAGTTTAATACATTGCAATACAGGCCTGTTTCGTGCGACACACACTCATCAGCTACTAATGTGGTTCGACAAAGAATCATACAGTTTACGTTGCCCAGCGTCACGCCCCTAATTTCGGTTGGACAGCAACCAATCAAATGAGGAAACATTTAAACTATAACAACCAAAGGAGTAGGTATTTATGATGCACAGCAACCAATGGAGGGGTAGAAAACATTACAACCAGTGGGTTAAGGGACTGGGACTTGTTTTGAAAAGCATTTAGGGGTCAGGGCACTGTTGACATAGTGTACATTTGAAATATTACAAGGTAATTTATGTGAATCATATAGTGGGGTGGTGTTGGGGCACAGTTGGAAGGACAGGCAGTTAAAATATTGTTATTCCAACTTTGCCCCAACAGTTGTGTGTCATAAAGAATTTACTTATATATATGTGTGTGTGTGTGTGTGTGTGTATATATCTATACACATATAGTTAAAAGAAACGGTAGGGAAAGTGCTCAACAAATAAGGAGCAAAATAATCCAGTGAATCAAGTAAATTCTTTATGAGACTGTACAAGCCTGTGTCATGTCATAAGCAATCACAGCTGATGGTTGCTTATTGCATGAGACAGGCTTGTATAGTCTCATAAAGAATTTACTTGTCTCATTGGATTATATATATATAAATATTATCCTGCCTTATGTGGTGGCCTGGTGGTATAAATGGCCAACCCATAAAACCTGAAAACAGTTAAGTTAAATTCCAATGGCAATCTATATTTCCTGCCAAAGTGCCCTTGAGCATTAGTTCAAATATCTACCCATTCTGGAGCATGCAGAGTATCCACAGCACCTAGTGCTTTACCTACCTTCAGCTGACAATCTGAATAAGGCTTTTAGCTAAAAGGCAATAAATGTAATTCTACGAATGTGCTGAGGAATACAGTCATACCAAGTTGTGGGTTCTCCCCTTTAGGGTGCCTATGGTGTCCGAGGATGTAGCCAGAGATGCTCTGCTCAAGTTCGTGGAGTCTAAGTGGAGGTACAGCTCCAAACCTGCCAGAAACCTCACCTTCAAAGACCTCGAACCTATCATGGTCTATAGGGTAGGCACCTTTAAGGTGGATGGATGGATGGTGTTTTATTATTTTAGTGTTGCATCGTCAAGCACTTCATTTGTATTGCGCCTTTTAAAACCATGGTTTGAAAAGGCGCTATACAAATGAAGCTTTATGTAATTACAAAGTTTTCAAGTCCCCCTTTCTTTCCTTTTTGACACCAAGCCACTTTCCCTTGCAGTATCGCCTGGAGACCTACACTGAGACCCGAACTAGTACTTGGGAGTTTGAGCCTTACAATGGTAAATATGTGCACTTAGTGAAAAAAAATACAAGTTGTAATTGTTCTTTTCGTGGCATAGAATGACCAGTGCATTTAAGATGAAAACAACAATCCCTTTATTAATATTAATATGGATGTGTTTTTGTCTTTGTGTTGCACTGCTGTGGGCTGGGGGAAACGATATTTCATTTCATTTCATGTACGCAAGTACATGAGGTGAAATGACAAATAAAGTGTTCCTGGTTCCTGATTCCTGATTCTCCTTTGCTCATCTCCTTGTGATTTACTCTGGATGAGTGTTTGCTGAATGTCAAAAATGAAAATGTGAACATTGGGAAAAAGGACTGGATTTCCTCAGCAAATCACAGTACCTAGACTTTTTACTGCGTATCATCAGGGCAACCGGCTGATGGTCCCCAGTATGGAATGAGCCCACCGCCATGGGACGTCCCAGTATCAATGCCCCAGAGATACACCGACATGGTCCAGAAGGTTCGAGTGCCTCACTCTTCCTTTGTAAAGGTACAGTATGTACACTTAACTCTGTGTACTGTCATGCCACAAGTAACAGGTGAAAATTAATTTGAAGAATTTAAAAAGCAGTCATTGCCCTCACACTGCACCTAAGGATGATATTTAATTTGGGTTGTATGAAATATCCTTGTTCTCCAAATTCATCTCCAGCCGCATCAATATGCACCGTATTTGATTTTGTATCACTTGTATTTAAAAGAAAAATAAACAGTGATCTCCATCAGGCTTTTTTTAATTGATTCTACTGATTGCCCAAGGAGGGGGCTGAATTATACCACAAGTTCACTGGTTCATTGCTTATTTTCTCACAGGTCACATGACTTATTCCGTTCAGATGATGTATGGATATGTGGGTGTTTGTGTGTCTTTGTGTTTCAGACATGTCACAAGTGCCACGGCTGTGGCAGAACCCGCTGTACCCACTGTAGCGGCAGAGGCCAGGTGAGATGGATAATGTTGACGGGTATGAAGGCATTTGCTTTTAGATAGATAGGGGAGACTAGAAAGATATAGAGGGTTTTTTCGGCTCTGTTTTGTTTTTGACAATTAATGACCACTGTTCCAACTTACAATGTTGATATTGTTTAATGAGCATTGCAATGGGTTTTTTTTCTTTCAATTTCCCCCCTCTTCTCCCCAATAATATCTGGCCAATTACCCCGCTCTTTTTGAGCCATCCCGGTCGCTGCTCCACCCCCTCTCTGCCGATCCGGGGGGGGCGCCCTGACCGACCAGAGGAGGCGGTAGTGCAGCGACCAGGACAAATATCCACATCCGACTTCCCACCCGCAGACACGGCCAATTGTGTCTGTAGAGACGCCAAAACAAGCCGGAGGTAACATGGGGATTCGATCCGCCGACCCCTGTGTTGGTAGGCAATGGAATAGACTGCTACGCTACCCGGGTGCCCCTATTGCAATGGTTTTAATGTTAGCTCGCTCCAGGACCCTGGGGTCAGTGCGTCTTTCCTCTTGGCTGACTCATGAAAGGCTCCAGGGGCACCTTTTGATGGGACAATTCAAGGGCTGTTGTTTGCCTGATGTATGAGGTTCAGGTCTCTGCTCTGTATAAGAGAGGTGCGAGGACTACATCTCTGTAGTTCTGAAACTTGTTATCAGGTCTTCGTGTCCTGCTCATTAAACACCTTTCTTCTCTGTCTATCATAAGTCCCACTGGCACAGTGTATTTTGCAGTGTCCTGAAGGACTCTTTAAGAGAGACATATTTCAAGTATAGAGAAGTGATCCACGGTAGGAGGTTGAAAATCTTTGCGTCAGTTGTTTGTTGTAGAACTTGTTTCTATGCTAAGTTTACGTCCCGGGACTTCGTATGCTTTGGTCAAAGCATCCCACAGTGTGCATTACGGATACTTAGGGGTCTGTCAGTCTGCCATGATGGCATTGCATTGTTGTCTTCATATTGAGGCGCTGATTTAAATTGGCGAGACCTTTCCTTAAGACTATTTAGGTTAAAGAGACACCTGGATGACTGTCCTATAAAGACTTTGGACTGCTGGTGGCAGCCATTCTGTGAAGTGAAGAATGGCTGCTTATGAAAGAAGCAAAAAGCACTGGAGCCATGATGCATCTTTGTTCAGTCTCAGTTTTAAGAGCCTGAAATCTGCTGTTCAAGAGCAGATTACTGTTAGTGACGTACTGTCTGTCAGGAAGGGCTTGCAGGATCTTAATCTATTTCTCCTGGCAACTGACTTTTGAAAGCTCTTTCCTATTTCTCTGTATGTCTATTTATGTATGTAATTGTTGCTTTTCTCATTCAGTCAATTACTATTGGCCAGAGAGGCTGGCAGAACCTTTTGTGCTTACTAGAAATATCTGCCAATAAACCCATATTCATTCTAGTTTTCATTTCCCAAAGGGGGGGAAAAAATCAACTCACTCTTCTTCGCTGTCTCGAACAAACCCTGTATATTCTTCTATCACTGCCCCAGATATCTGACATTGATAAACCTTTTTTTGGTAACACTTTAGTATGGGGAATGTAGTCACCATTAATTAGGTGCTTATTAGCATGCAAATTAGCAACATATTGGCTCTTAATTGGTCATTATTATGTGCTCATTAATGCCTTATTCTGCATGGCCTTATTATACAACCAGTAAGCCATTAACTATGAGTTTTCCCCCTATAACCTCAGAATTATTGCTTATTAGTAGTACCATCTCAATATGCTTTGCTTAGTATGGACTTTATAAGGTGGTAGTACCACAAGAAGAGTTATTCTCCCTTACTAACACTTAATGAATATGGTCTGTTCTTACATAACAAAACACAAAACTACAAGTGTTAATAGTGTTAAATTACTGTAAATTAAGTTTTTGTTACTTAGAATATGTTCCCCATACTAAAGTGACATCTTGATCATTACTAATTCACTAGTAATTAAGTTTTTTTATGTTCCCCATACTAAAGTGTTACCTTTTTTTTGTGTTTTACTCTAGATTCCTGTGTATGCCTCTCATGAATCTTTTCTTTTTCACCTTTTTCTTAGCTGGCAGGAGTAAATGGATTTTTTATGTAAGTGCTCTTGTGGCCTTTTTGCAGCTGAGAATCTTTTTGAAGCATGGTTCAGATAATGGATGGATGGATGGTACTACTTTGTTAAAGTTGAAATATTTTAAATTTTAGCTCTGAGAGCTGAAGACCTCCTGAGCTCATAGCGTTGCTGGGAGCAAGATAATCATGAAAACGACAAAGGGGGAAAAAAATCTAAATAATGTGAAAAAGAAGCCAACATTGTGAACAGGCATTTCTGGCAAACTGGTAAATCCTAAATCCTCATCTCTGTCTTGCAGAAACGCTGCACGTTATGCCATGGTCATGGCCGCTCCAGAAACAAAAAGCGCTGCGGTTCCTGTCATGGCAGAGGTCGCAAGAGGTGAGAGGGGTCCGACCGTCTGTTTGTCTTCACTTTCCTGTCCAACTTGCAGAGGTGCTGTATGTCCTGTCATGGCCATCAGCACGCCGGGTAAAAACGTTGTGTTTTGGTCATGGGTGAGGCTGCAGGAGGGGAGGGAAGAAAGCAGATCCGTTCACAGGAAGAATTTGGATGCAGTTCCTTAATGAGTGCCATGTTGGTTTTTCGCAAGCACTAAAAAGGGCATCAGTGGCAATGCGGACACTAGTCAGTTTCAAATAATACAGCGCAACGTTGAAACAATAACATAATGGAAAATGCACAGTAGCATACGAAACTTACTGTAAGTCGAGACATTAGAAGGAAAGTTTTAGTGTGAAAATCTTCTTTATTTGTGATTGTCAACTTACTTGTACACTATCTAATTCGACAAATGTAGTGAACCCCACTCCTCTGGTGCTCCATTCACTTTCAAACAATATTAAGTTATAAATACCATATCTCCTATGTCTGTTGTGTGTATAGATAGATAGATAGATAGATAGATAGATAGATAGATAGATAGATAGATGGATAGATAGATATATCTGTTGTGTATATCCTGTATATAAACACTAAACACATCAAGATGTCCAGCTTACTGTAGAATGAGCAGGTACAGATGCGTAGGTTGTTTGGCAAAGGGAACAGATCTTTCAAGGCATCCTCTGAAAGCCACCAAGGCAAAGTTTTGTCTATGGGAGCATAAAAGTAGACAGCGGGACAAACAGTGGCCTACTGGGGTTGCAATATAATGAGAAGAGAGGACCTGGGCACAAGCCGCGGTTTTGGCAAGGCATCCACTTTGTTGCCCTAGAGTGAGGCATTGATTCTGTCCTAGCTCCAAGGGGTCCTTTGACCTTTGTGTGGAGACAGGCAAGTGTAAATCAGACTTTGCACAAGGGGATCAATCACATATCATACTATTATCAGTCCAATATTACTATAAGCACTGTAATATTTTATTATTAAAAAACAATGTAAATGGCAGCACACTATGCACATTTGAACAATCCTTAATCAGTAGCCTCTCGCTCTCTTGCTCTCTCCCTCTATCCATCCATCGTTCACTCCCCCTCTTTTTAACAACATCCCTTCTCTAGGTGTACTCTCTGCGATGGTCATGGTTCCAGGACTTGTTCAGTTTGTCATGGCAGCCAAAACCTGCTTCATTTCATTCAGCTCACTGTGACATGGTAGGGTCAAAACTGGACACGGGCTACAAACACACACACACACACACACACACACACACACACACACACACACACACACACACACACACGCACTGACACACACAAATATTTTAAACCATTCGTTCTCCATCTGAATTAGTCTGCAGCTTTGACACATTCTCCATTTTCTTTCTCTCTTTGCACCCCCTCAAACCCATCTGTCTTTCTCTCTCTCTCTCACTCTGTAGGAAAAACAACGTGACTGACTTCATTCCGGACCGCCAACCTGATTTTCCAGACAAGAAGTTTAAGAAGGTGACAGGAGACCCTTTCTTCATCGATGAAAATATTCTGGTAAATAAATAAAACAATT
The DNA here is from genome assembly GCF_029633865.1 of Lampris incognitus. NCBI lineage: Eukaryota > Metazoa > Chordata > Actinopteri > Lampriformes > Lampridae > Lampris > Lampris incognitus. The sequence continues at coordinate 104,387,146 of NC_079212.1, read as the reverse complement.
AAGATTGGAAACTGTCCTACTATATACTACGTTGTTATTTTGCCCTTTGTACACCCTGAACGAACATACACTATGAAGATATACATATTTTAATTTTTCCATTATTATGTACAACACACTAATACAGTATATATTTCAAACCTTATTAAAAAAAATATATATATCAACACGGATATAGGAAAAAAGTTTTTAATGCATAGCAGTACAGGCCTGTTTCGTGCATCTCGCACTCATCAGCTGCTAATGTTTTTCTCACAAAGAATCACACAGTTATGTTGCCCAGCATCACACCTCTAATTTTGGTTGGACAGCGACCAATCAGATGGGGAAACATTCAAATTATAACAGCCAATGGGGTAGGTACTTATGATGCACAGCAACCAATGGAGGGGTTGAAAACATTACAACCAATGGGACTGGGGTTTGATTTGAAAAGCATTTAGGGGCCAGGGCACTGTTGAAATGGCATACATTAAAAATATAACAAGGTAAATTATGTGAATTATATATTGGGGTGGTGTTGGGGCACAGTAGGGAGGACAGGTAGTTAAAAAAAAACTTATTTAAAATAGCATATAAAAAACTATATGTGTGTGTGTGTGTGTGTGTGTGTGTGTGTGTGTGTGTGTGTGTGTGTGTGTGTGTGTGTGTGTGTGTGTGCGTGCGTGCGTGTGTATGTATAATTTTTACATTGTTACTTCCATGCTGCACCCATTGATCCTGAAGGAAATGGAACCCTTAAGCTGGCATGCTGGTGTCTTACTCTAATTTATTCCTTAACTAAATCACCTTTCATCAGCAACAAGCTAGGCCAGTATAAAACGTATTCAATGTAGTAGAATGACAGTAAAAGTATTAAATGTATTGTATTGAATCATCAGTAAATTGATAAATGAAAGTATTGAATGACAGCAGCAATGTTAGGCATGTTCGATTCTTTCTCTGTCCTGTCCCAGGTATACCCAATAGATGGTTTCCCTGATCACGAGATCTGTGATGTGTCAAGAAAAATGATAAATGAACATTTCACCCGCTTCAGCTCCACTAGCCACATCCTGCAGCAGGTATGACACACGTGAGCACACACAGCACAAGTAAACACACCCCTACACACTCTTACACACATAAGAATGCAGAACACACTGCATATGATTAGAGTTCAATGTAATTTAACACCTCCATTTTATGTTACTTTTAACTTTTAACAACTTTTAATCGATTTTATGGTTTGCCTGTACCATTTTCTGGGTTTTATCTGATCGTTGATGGTTGCACGGGCTTGATCACACTGGAGTCTCTGACTCCGTAGTGCTTATGCTGTATGTGGTGAGAACTGTATGGACTCAGCCCTCTGCCATGGCCGTAATCTGCGTTTTCGTTTTTCTTTATTTATAATTCCTCACTGAGCTTTTTGTCTGATTTCTGGAAATACAGCCATGTTCCCATTTTCGCCCTTCAGTCTATGGGAAATATGCCTCCCCTCTCTTCTCCCTCCACTGAATGCATCAGCTGTACCACGCTCAGCCAGAAAATCACAGAGCTTGAAAAAAGAGTCTCTGTGCTCTACCACATACAAGAGGATGAAAAAATTATGGACACTGTTTGTTGCTTCCCAAGCTTATGTCCTGGAACCGACTGACAATCAAACCAGGGACATGAAACGCATTGCAAAGCAGTTTTCGGACATAATGAGCCCAGCACCGATGACTATGCGGACACTATTCCGTGGTGTGGCCCAAACCCACTTGAGACCAACACCACATTGGCTCTGGGTATGTGCTATTGGCTAAACCAGACCAAAAACCAAAGACCTGTTCTACCCCTGCAGTGTCAAACCCTGAGCTCTGGACAGATGTTGTTTGGGGTAAAAGAGGAGTCAGACAATACAAGCACAGTTCCACTAATGTCCCACCAGAGGTTTGGCTGGAGAACAGGTATATTATTTTGGATGGGGCTGCCTGTCAGTGAGCACAATGGTAATATCACAGCTAGCATTAGCACTGCTCACTCAGAAGCTAACGCCGAGACCCGTGCAACCACAGCTTGTGATACAGCTAAGCCCTGGAGGAGCATCTCTTGGCGGCTTCCAGAAGTAAACAACAGATCAGTAGCCGCTAAAGCTAATGTCACATCATCAAAAAGGACAGCAAAACATACACCGGACATTTAAAAAAGATGTTAACTAAGCTAGACAAGACATCAAATCAAAGACAGCTCTGCTGGTAGGTGACTATATAATAAAAGATGTCAAAAGCAAAGTTTTGAAAACTGTCTACCCAACGCTACATTTAGTGACATGGTCCAAACACTGCCACAAGTGTTATTCAACCATCCAGGCACAAACGCACTTATTGTGCATGTTGGAACAATTGACACTTGTCCTGGAATGACACGTGGCTCAGAGCTGTTAAAAAGAGACTTCGTACACCTAATGGACATTCTACAAGTCCCAGCGCAGATATTTGTGTCAGGTCCAATCTCTATCCCTACTATAGGGAAAGGAATTGGAACGTTTCAGCCGCTTCCTGGCTTTAAATACCTGGCTTTCCTCCGCATGCACTGCTCAAAAACTGAACTTCATTGACAACTTCAACCTTTTCTGGGAGCAACAAAAAAAGTTTCAGAATGGACAAGGTTGATTTAAACAGAGGGGGTGGCACGGTGGTGCAGTGGTTAGTGCGGACGCCTCACAGCAAGAAGGTCCTGGGTTCGAATCCCGGGGTAGTCCAACTTTGGGTGTCATTCCAGGTCGTCCTCTGTGTGGAGTTTGCATGTTCTCTCCGTGTCTGCGTGGGTTTCCTCCGGGTGCTCCGGTTTCCTCCCACAGTCCAAAGACTTGCAGGTCAGGTGAATCGGCCATACTAAATTGTCCCTAGGTGTGAATGTGTATGTTTGTGTGTGTGATGGCATGGTGGCTTGTCCAGGGTGTCTCCCCGCCTGCCACCCAATGACTGCTGAGATAGGCTCCAGCATCCCCGCGACCCTCAGAGCAGGATAAGTGGTTTGGATAATGGATGGATGGGGGGTTCAGATGCTTACTGCCAACCTAACCCACAGCCTCTGTCACCTCACTGCTGGTATTTGGAAAGGGTCAGGAAAATCTGGGAAAAGTAAAGCAATTTTTTCTACCCAGGAAAACAAGGACTACACCATGGATCATTACCCCTCCCCCCCCCCCCCGGCCTCTCAGCGATATCTCACCCAAGCTAAGGATGCAGATAAAAGGGATTGACAAGATATTATGCAGCACCAAAAGTTCCTGCTTATCCAAACAAACCAAGGGCAATCTCCCCACGGTCAGCATTACAGGGCATGCTGACTACTAGGACTGACTGGGTCCTAACCCCCCCCCCCTTCAGCTCATGTCTTCCTCTGCTTACTGGGTATGAACCCTCTGCTGCTGTTACAGCCCACCCTGGACAGCAAGGAGTAACCCCAAAGTCTGTAATTCCTGTTTTGACCAGCTTCAGGAGGAACAAAGTGTACTCAGAGCACTCAGCTACTTCGTGTAGTCTGACTGCAGTTGTACGCCAGCAGCCAACAGCCTGTCACAAAAAAAATTGTGTAGATATTACTTTTAACACATTAAATTTAGTATTACTAAACATCAGGTCTTTGGCAGGAAAACATTTTTAATCAATGCTTTTATCATCAAGCACAATCTCAATTTTAACTGTTTTTAACTGAAACTTGGTTAGACCAAGAAAACAGCTGCCAATTTCTGTTTTGTGAGCAAATCCAGACAGCATAAGAAAGGAGGTGGAGTTGCCATTTTGTTAAATGATTTGCTCCAATGGAAGAAATTTTGTTTCTTTTGAATATGTGGCTCTTCAGTTGAATTCCTCTAATCGAGTTATATTTCTTAATATCTACAGGCCACTTAAATACAATGCAAACTCTTTTTGATGACTTAAATGAGTTGCTGTCTATAATCTGTATTGAATTTAACAGTGTAGTTATTGCTGGGGATTTAAACATCCATGCTGACAGCCCCCAAGATAGAGGAACTAAAGAACTGTGTTGTGTTCTTGATAACTATGGACTGACTCAGCATGTGACAGAACCCACACACAACAAGGGGCACACTCTGGATTTGATTATCTCCTAGGGTCTGAACATTTCTAAGGTTGTGGTGACTGATGTCACTCTCTCTGATTATTCCTGTGTTTTCTTGGAGAGTACTATCTCCATGTGCACAAATGCTCAAACAGAGGTAATCACAAAACGGCATATCATTGACAGCACCAGTGACATATTTAATTTAAAAATCTGTTTTCCAGCAGCTCAACAACTTTTTGGCACTAAACAATATTTTCAGTGTCTTCCAGTCAGGATTTTGACCACACCACAGCACTGACATTGCTCTTGTTAAGGTCTTTAATGACATCCGCTTAAACACAGACAGTGGCATAATCTCAGTCCTGTTATTATTGGCTCCCAGTGCTGGATTTAACACAGTTGACTACAACATATTACTAGACCAATTGGAAAACTGGGTGGGGCTTTCTGGCACAGCAATAAATTGGTTTGAATCCTACTTAAAGGACAGGGACTACGTTGTGTCTATAGGTAATACAAATCTGACTGTACAAAAATGACCTGTTGAGTTCCCCAAAGCTCCACTCTGGGGCCACTTCTGTTTAACATCTATATGCTCCCACTAGTCCTACTACTACTACTACTTTCAGCTGCTCCCGTTAGCGGCCGCCGCAGCGGATCATCCGTTTCCATCTCTTCCTGTCATCTTCATCTTCCTCTGTCACACCAGCCACCTGCATGTCCTCTCTCACCACATCCATAAACCTCCTCTTTGGCCTTCCTCTTTTCCTCTTTGCTGGCAGCTCCATATTCAGCATTTGACAATGTCTGCCTGAATTTGATAAATAGCAATACATACATCTCCCAATATATCCAGCATCTCTCCTCCACACATGTCCAAGCCATCTCAATCTTGCCTATTGTTATTTGTTTTATATATATATATATATATATGTGTGTGTGTGTGTGTGTGTGTGTGTGTGTGTGTGTGTGTGTGTGTGTGTGTGTGTATATTTTTATAACTTTGTTAAAAGAAACACTCAACAGTAGGGAAAGTGCTCGACAAATAAGGAGCAAAATAATCCAGTGAGTCAAGTAAATGTTTTATGAGACAGTACAAGCCTGTTTCAAGCTGTAAGCAATCATCAGCTAATTATTACTATTATTGACAGCTGATGATTGCTTACGGCAAAAAACTTTAGGAAAAAAAGTTTCCTAGCTTTAGGAAAAAAACGTTTAATACATAGCAGTACAAGCTTGTTTCATGCGTCGCACACTCATCAGCTGCTAATGTCATTAGTAGCTGATATATATATATATATATATATATATATATATATATATATATATATATATATATATATATATATATATATATATATATATATGCTCCTACTAGTCCACTAGTCCAGATTATGGAAAATAACAAAATATGCTACCGTATCACCAGGGGACTGTAATCCCATACAAGCACTAAGTGCATTGAACAAATGAATGGTTGGATGTCTCAGAATTTTCTTCAGTTAAACAAAGATAAAACTGAAGTAACTGTTTTTGGAGCTTTGGAACGAAGGAAGAATGATTAAAAGTCAGTACTCGGCTACAATCAGTAATGTTAAAAACCTCGAACCAAGCCAGAAATCTTGGTGTAGTCATGGACCCAGACCTGAATTTAGATAGCCACATTAGGTCAAGTCAAGTCAATTTTATTTGTATAGCCCAATATCAAAAATTGCAAATTTGCCTCAAGGGGCTTTACAGCAGCAATTGCATTTTTATCAAGGCAGCTATAAAGTCAGCCTATTATCACCTGAAGAATATATCAAGAATTAAAGGATTTGTGTCTCAGCAGGATTTGGAAAAATCTGTCCGCTACACTGGCTCCCTGTCCATCAAAGAATTGATTTTAAAACTATGTTCTTGGTTTATAAAGCACTGAATGGTTTAGGGCCAAAATATATTTCTGATCTACCGCTACATTATGAACCATCCAGCGTTTGGGACAGTTCTGCTTTCTGTCTCCAGAATCAAAACTAAACATGGAGAGGCAGCTTTCAGTTTTTATGCACCACATATCTGGAACAAACTCCCGGAAAACTGCAGGTCTGCTTCAACGCTCAGTTCTTTTAAATCTAGGTTGGAGACTTTCCTCTTTGCCGCTGCCCTTTATTAAATAAAACTTGAAGCTTTTGATTTTAATTTTACAGTGCACTGTAACTTTTACTCTTTTTTTATTTGTTTTTAAATGTCTTTTTATTCCCTTGTGTTGCTTCTCTTGATATATTATAAGTTTTATGTGAAGCACTTTGATTTCCTTGTTGCTGAAATGTGAGATATAAATAAATGTATCTTGCCTTGCCTCGCCTCAGCCACTAGATGTCAGTGTGTCTATAGTCTCTATAATTATCCACTCAGAAATCATGCAGCAAGTGATTTGGGGGAAGGGGGCTTTTCATCCATAAATGAAACGAATGGTATACTTCAGGTCATGTTTTATTTTATTTTTCTTAAAGCATTTTGGACATAAACTTTTCAGGTACACTGTAATTACTGTCTATATTTCTTTTGACAGCGTCAGACCATTGAGCTGGTTCCACTGACCCATGCCCATTACTCTTACAATGGAAAGGACTACGACTACTTTGTCTATGGAATGGAAAACAAAATCCACACTCCTAAATACCCTTCTTCATGTGTCATCCTTTAAACAATATATAACTTGGGCTTTTGTCCGGCTCGTCCGTGCCTTACAATATTGTAAATCAATGCTTGTTTGTGTGATCTCAGTGGGATTGGAGAAAATTGATGAGAATGCAGGCGAGTAAGGTCCCAGTTGGTTGTTTCTGTTATTCCCTGTAATGTCTTCATAACTATCTCTTTATAGGAATTCATACAACAATCTCTTTAAGACAAGGTAGCTACTCTTATGCACTTAATCTATCAACTATCACCTCTTGAATGTATCCAATGTAAACTGAATCCAGGAGCAGTCTCCTTTTTCAGGGTGTCAGTCATTTGAACATCTATCGAAACTGCAGTTAAGGTTTTGATATTGTGGTTCAACATTTAAGAGAAAACGACAAAAGAATGACTGAAGGTAGCAAACAGAATCATCTATGCACATTTTTCACAAATATAACAGTATAATCTGGCAGACCTTGTACTGTATATTTATGTCTGGTAATAAGTAGTGCTACCTGTGGACTTCTCTTTACTTTCTCTTTAAATCAGTTTACAGATTTTTTACCTCTTTAGCTAATGACGTACTCATTGACTATAGCCTTACTGGTATTTAGCCTCAAGGGCCTTTTATATTCAATTAAGCAGACCATTTATATAGTTGACTGTATACAAAGCCATACAGTTAAAGGGAACATTCCACAATTTTTAACCTTATTTATGTCTATATGCAACAGCGATGGCACATCAAAAATATCTGCAGATGTCCCCGATTGTTTCTGCATCTCAGGGACGGCTGTGAATCTGAGTTTTTGTGACCTCCAAGTGATTTGGTGACTGGAAAAACTACAGCCTAGCAGGTTTTCTGATACTCAGATCTACTCTAAACAACTTGTTCAAAATGCATAGCCTCGTTCTCTTGGCTAAACTGTTTCCCATGGTGGAAACGACGTCCCACAACTCTAGCACTGGGGATTTTATGGACGATGATACAGAGTCTTGCGTGCAATGCTTTCTGTTACATATTGGTGCTGTAGGAAAGACTGTGAGCAGGACAACACTGATTTCTCCATCATTATAGTACACAGTGAGGAGGACTCTGTTGCTTCAATCCACTACAGTACTCGTCAGTACTGATAACACATAAACAAAACCATTGGTGAAATTTCCCTTTAATTGCAAAAAAAAATTGAATAAGCTTCTGTTGTTAAAATGTCAGTGTAAAAACTTAAGTTTTCATTTACAGCAAATAATTAACCTTTGTAGGTTTTTACTTTCAGTCTTTTGTTGTTGTTTTTTGTGTTTTTTCTATCATATTTAAACCAAAGAGATTATCAGTTAGGAAGAGGCATTTTCATAAAACAGTGTCATGAGATGTAATACTCAGTCCTGCATACACTGCTGAGTGCTGCATTGTAATTTTAGATGCTGTCCTCAGTGCTTTATAATTTTAGTCAGCCAAGCATTTATACACAAGAATATAGGATAACATGTCGTGCAAAATAACTCTTTGCTTTTGTTTGTTTGTTCTTGTTTTTAGCGACTGCAATGGAGTCTAAAATTTTCATTTGTCATCAGTAAATCCAGGTTTAGTTGCCAAGGACATAAATTTCCAACACGTGACCAGTTGTTCGGGGTGTTTTCTCTTGTAAATGATAGACAATACAGTATAATCTTATATCTCTGACAACAACCGTCTTTGCCTCTTCCTGTTTTAACTTTTCTCGTATCAGAGCACTTTTTCTTTTTTTATATCCAAGCACACGGTTGTCTTCAGTTTTTATGTTGGCATTGGTTTACAGCACATTAGATTTTTAAACCGCAGCTAAACCCTTCCTGCTGGGCTTTCTCTACAGGGGGAACCATGTTGGAGATGAGCTGTAGATTTGGTCATATAGAATCCATTCATTTCTAACAGGAGATCTCTGTTGCTGATTATTGTGCTCCTGCTGGCATCCGACCCCTTGTTTAGGGACCAGAAGCATGCATAGTTTCAAAGACAATATTTAAGGCATTTCCGATTAATCTAGGGGGCATACGTGCGAGAGAGAAGAGAAATGGGAACAACAGAGGGAGGTGCTATAAAAGCTGCATTCGAGCCCATGCCACTTTGCGGGGGGTCTTGGGGAGGGTGGACTTTTCTCTCAGGGCCAAGGGTGTAATAAGCAACTAACAGCAAGATGGTGACTTCCCAGTCCACTCTCCAAGCTTGCTAATGTTTACTGTGGTTTGTTCATCCTACAGAAATGGAAATGATCAAAATCCCTTTGCACGCTTTCATATTTTCCAGGCTTGTGTCTGTTTGACTGAATTTAAAAGCACTCTGTTTACAAAGCTACCTCTGTCTGTTGCCTTATTGTTCCAAATCAATCTGGAAAACTGCACAATTTTCTGGCATAATCCAGCCAAATGATTACTGTCTGTGTTCATGTTTTATCATCATTCTGTAATCTATATATCATACTAATGTCCTGGAATATGAAAACATTTAAACAATGTTTAACATTTTTTAATAAAGATCTTTTCATTACCAACCGGTCTGTAGCTTACTAGTACCTAGCAATGATGTATAACTAATGTGTGTGTGTGTGTGTGTGTGTGTGTGTGTGTGTGTGTGTGTGTGCGTGCGTGCGTGCGTGCGTGCGTGCGTGCGTGCGTGTGTGTACAACAGTGGTGGGGAAAGGGTTCAGTATATTTTGCTTTTAATCAAATTACAATCAGTAAAGTCAGTTATCCAGTCATGGATTGAAGCAAGTTAAAATGTCCATTCAATTTAAGTTGAGTGGCATGGTGGCCCAGTAGTCAGCGCTGTCGCCTCACAGCAAGACGGTCCTGGGTTCGAACCCCGGGGTTGTCCAAACTTGGGGGTTATCCCAGGTCGTCCTCTGTGTGTAGTTTGCATGTTCTCCCCGTGTCTGCGGTGGGTTTTCTGTGGGTGCTCCGGTTTCCCCCACCATCAAGAAGACATGCATGTTAGGGTTAGTACTCCTGCCTGTGCCCCTGAGCAAGGCAATGAGAAAAGAACTGGAGCTGGTCCCCGGGCACAGCATGAAGGCACCAGCCCACTGCTCCTAGCTACACAGATCACAGGTAGGATGGGTTAATTTGCAGTAAATGAATTTCCTCAAGGGGATTAATAAAGGAAACTTAATTAATCAACGGGAGTATCTCAGCAGAATGTACTAAACCAGACAGCACCTGTTATGTTTGCATGCAAAATGCATCTGTTCCCAAAAGATGTGTGTTTGTTGTCAGATTAGCATCGTGGGTGATTGGTAACATCAGTGAACAAGCTATAGCGGCGATGATGAAGCTGGTTCTGATATCTCCACCCTGCTAAACAAAACAATCGTAAACCATTACAGCTTTTTCTGAGGGTTTCAATGGTTCATTTGGAAATGTTATTGGTCTGTGGGTGTATGTAACGGTCTGTATTGGTATGTCAGATGGAAACCATCACAGCATGTTATGCTCTATAGGAAACCATTAGGACCAGGTTAATGGTTTCTGATTAAAAACCAATAAAACCATTAGATCAGTGTCCTAAAACAAATTCACAAGGATTATTCTCATGGCTTTACAGCGGGCCAGTTAATCCTGGATGTAACCTATGTGCCTGTAGAGCTGCTCTTACGAAAGCGGTTTTATATTCTAGTCTTTACTCTTACATTGTTTCAACCTTTTGCGGATATGCTTTGAATCCAAAGATCTGTCATCAGATCCCTCCTGGTCCACAGAAACGGAGTAGACTTCGTGTCCAAGTTCATTGTAGGGTTCTGAGGAAATGCTCCACACCTGGGTTCAATTAGCCGCTACAGATGTCCTCCAACTCACCACTGTCCAAACACAACCACTTTACATTCCCAGTGTATAGAGGTGGCTGGATGGGCAGACAGCTCCTATTCCTGGTTTTGGGGGGGAGATAAATAAATAAATAAATCACCTAGCTACACCGTCTGGGAAGGAGACCATTAGTTTTTATTTCTTAACTCACCTTTAACCCAATTAACCGGAGTGAAAGTGGACCACATTTCACACTTACCTTCAATTGTTGGTTTTTCGGCGTATTGGAACTTTTTCTTCCAGTGGGCCACGTGTGTGTGTGTGCGTGTGTGTGAGAGAGAGCGCGCTCGTGTGAGCGCGTGTGCGTGAGTGAGTGAGTGAGTGCGTGTGTTTAACTCATCTGTACATTTCGGGGATTTCAATTAATTAATTGATTAATTAATTAATTATTTGTCGTCCCTGCTACCTGTCCAGTGGGCTACTACAGTTGGCGCGCTTATCGACGCGTGTCGTCTCTGTAGAGCTTAATGTAGATAAAGGGGCGGATGGATGAATGAAAGCTTTGAAGCGGTGATGAAGGGAAAGACGTCCATCACGCGGACAGCACGGAGGAAGGCGCTGAGTCTGGGGCGTGGCCTCGCGCTCCCATGCAGCGGGTTTGTTTGTAACATGTGGAGACTCAGACCGGGCTGCTGTCATCCACTCCTCTCTCTGTCTCTCTCTCTCTCTCTCTCTCTCACACACACACACACACACACTTCAACTGGGATAATCTGAACTTCACAAACTGCCATCAGCAAGGAGGTCTCCGGTGAGTTAATGTTGTTGTTGTTGATGATGTTTTTCCACTGCTGCGGCTGGTCAGCGTGTGTCCAGTGTGAGACTGCTGACGTGATATTGAGCCACCGGTCCCTCCGCTGAAAGATGCGTGTAGGAATCAAGTGGGATGGGTAAGAATGGAAACCACGGAGAGAAATGTGGAGACTTTTATTTTTCACCGTCCTGTTCTATATAGAGTTGGCCAAGCGTTGTCTGACGGGCTTTAAGAAGTTCTGCTCTGTTGTGTTGTGTGAGATCAGGCGTAGCTGCAAATGGGGGGAAACAAACAACCTAAAACTTAATTATAATAGAAGTTTTATTGATATCTAATGGCCACACATTGTGTTCCTACTAAATGGGACTTTACACTATATCTGTCATCACGTTGTGGATTTGTGTGTCGTTAGTCGATTGGCGGTCCTTTTGGACTAGTTGGTTTGTGTGGAAGTGTGTTTTCCACGAATTGTAGTCCCCAGAGGAGGAGGGTGGGATGGTATGAATGGACCGACCAATTGTTTAGAAAGTTATTTTGGACTTGCACTGTGCGTAATGCCTGTGCTCTCGTCTCCTCTACGTGGTATTGCATTGGCCATATTCTATTTGAATACGGATGCTTCTGACACCACATGTACCAGTCATGTTGCATTCTCACGGTGGAACAGAGCAGAACAGAACAGAACAGAAAGGGAACACTAGAGGCGATAAGAGTGGAGAAGAGGACAGTAGATAATATTACAGAACAGACAGGATAGAGCAAAGACAAACAGGACAGAGCGCAGAAGGAGATATGGAAACAGATCAGACCAGTATAGGACAGACCAGTATAGGCCAGAGCAGTATAGGACAGACCAGTATAGGCCAGAGCAGTATAGGACAGAGCAGTATAGGACAGACCAGTATAGGCCAGACCAGTATAGGACAGACCAGTATAGGACAGAGCAGTATAGGCCAGACCAGTATAGGACAGAGCAGTATAGGACAGAGCAATATAGGACAGACCAGTTTTGGCCAAAGCAGTATAGGACAGAGCAGTATAGGACAGACCAGTATAGGACAGAGCAGAGCGTGATGGCAGAAAGCAGAACAGATGGGAACAGAGTTGGATGGAACAGAGCAGAATATGAGATAGGAGGCAAAGCAGATCTGTACTGAACACAGCGAAGTAGAGTGGAGTAGAAAATAATAATGGAATATAACAGAGGGGGCTGACCACATCAACCAAACAGCAGAAAGAAGTAAATGGGACAAAAAAAGACTAGAACAGAGAAGAATAATGACACACGGAGTAATTGGCGCCGACTAGGCGAGCTATTCATCATACATTGGTGGTCAGAGCAGAGGTGGACAGTGCAGAGCAGAGCAGAGCAGAGCAGAGCAGAGCAGAGCAGAGCAGAGCAGAGGAGAGTTGACTATAGATTGTGTCTTTGGGGGTGTCTGGGTGAGTAACCTCCTCTGATTGTCCCTGCCTTTCCTGTTATGAACTCCTTGCCCCCTCTCTGTACAATCTGTATGGTGGACCGCTACTTCCTGCCCTGTGTGTGTGTGTGTGTGTGTGTGTGTGTGTGTGTGTGTAAGAGAGAGAGAGAGAGAGAGAGAGAGAGAGAGAGAGAGAGAGAGAGAGAGAGAGAGAGAGAGAGAGAAGGGGTTGTTGTTTTCTGGTCGCATTGTGTCTACTTCCAAATGTCAGTAATGATAAAGGAATGACGCTTGTACGCAAGCACCTTGGGGATGTATGAATGTGTGTTTGTCAGTACATCTGTACATATCCAAGTGTGTGTACCCTATGTACATACAAGGCATGTAGTGTGTGTGTGTGTGTGTGTGTGTGTGTGTGTGTGTGTGTGTGTGTGTGTGTGTGTGTGTGTGTGTGTGTGTGTGTGTGTGTGTGTGTGTGTGTGAGACAGACAGAGAGAGAGAGACAGAGATAGAGACAGAGGCAATTAAAGACGAGACAGAAAGAGACTGTTCAAAACAGAATGAAGTCTACTCAAGGGGTTGTTGTTTTCCTGGCTGAATTGTGTCTACTTCCAAATGTCAGTAATGATAAAGGAGTGACGCTTGCACACAAGCACCTCGGGGATGTAGTATGTATGCGTGTATGTCTGTCTGCACATATTCAAATGTTTGCGTGGGCACGTGTGTGTGTGTGTGTGTGTGTGTGTGTGTGTGTGTGTGTGTGTGTGTGTGTTTTTAGGAAAGATCACCTGTCTAGATTAACACCTTTCTCTGGAGATCTCCAGCATCAGAGAGGAGGGTGAGGAGTGAAGGCAGTCGCTCACTGGCCTGTCTGTTGACCCCGAACAGATCTGTACCAACCACAGAGCTGAGCAGCGGCCAACAGGTGGCTACTTGACTCCCACTCAGTCAGGGTACTCCAGTGGAGTGCTGCCCCGGGCTCATCCAGCTGGCTGTTGAGTGAAGCGATGGGAGGATGAGCAGGGTGATGGATGTCAATGCTTGTAATAAACTGGGCATGACTGAGAAAATGGCTGAAACAATACAGTGACCCGTGAAAGTTCATGCAGACTTTGGGTGCAGAATTGAATGAAGTAAAAATAAACGGTGAGGGAATAGCATGAAGGTTTTGAGAGTAGAAAAGAATTTGGCAAAACGGAGGAGACCATAATATGAATAGCCGGCAGTGGAATAGACTGGAATAGACCCTGGCAGAGAACAACGGCATTTCTTTTTTTTGGGGGGAAGGGGGATTTTCCCCCCTTTTTCTCCCCAATTGTATCTGGCCAATAACCCTACTCGTCCGAGCCATCCCGGTCTCTGCTCCACCCCTTCTGCCAATCCGGGGAGGGCTGCAGACTACCACATGTCTCCTCCGATACATGTGGAGTCACCAGCCGCTTCTTCTCACCTGACAGTGAGGAGTTTCGCCAGGGGGACGTAGCACGTGGGAGGATCACGCTATTCCCCCCCAGTTCCCACTCCCCCTGAACAGGCGCTCCAACCGACCAGAGGAGGCGCTAGTGCAGTGACCAGGACACATACCCGCATGCGGCTTTTCCACCCGCAGACACGGCCAATTGTGTCCGTAGGGATGCCCTACCAAGCCAGAGGTAACACGGGGATTCAAACCAGCGATCCCTGTATTGGTAGGCAATGGGATAGACCGCCACACCACCCAGACGCCAACCCAGGCATTTCTTTGTATAAAATAGATGATGGTGAAATAGCAGCGAAGACATGACTAGATGGTAGTTGTATGAGTAGAACGGGGACAAAAGTTCTGATTTTCACCATCAGCAGATAGGGACGGGCAGAGATCACTGAGATTAGGAGCTGGCACAGCCTCGTCAACGGTATGTCTTAAAGTGTTGACTGAGGGCAACTGGCATATCTCTCATCATGACTAATAGCCACAGTGACTCAAGTTCAAACCCTTATCAGCTGGATGCTGGCCAAAGACTAGAGATTATCAAAGTTGGCTGGGAAACAATACCAAACCACTGCAATGCTTCCCCCCCTCTCCTAGTGGTTTCACGTTGGCGCCTTGCCAGCCTCTAGAGGAGGTCTGCCCGGGAGGTTTCAGAGACAATAAACTCAGCTGGAGCCAAGCGCAGTTCAACATCGTGACGCATCGTAGAAGGGCAAAGGGTCTTGTCTTCACCGTGGAAGGGTGTTGGCAAATTGGAGCATCATCATTTGCTAAATTTAATGGAACAAATTCGAAAACGAACGTTTCCTATTGCTTCCTACTGTTTTCATTGCTGCTTGCCTCCTCACCCATGTCAATGGGGGAAACACCTGTTCAGGTTAATGCGCAGAGTTTGATTCTGAATGCTGTTTGCCAAATTACGCATCTACGTTGTTTAGAGCGCCATGCACCACTTGTACTAAAGTGGAGTGCCTGCAGGATAGAGAGAGAAGGATTTTAGATGGACGCTATGCTGCAACCACACGTCTCCGGTGTCATGTCCTAAAGGCGGGCAAGAGCAAAAAAACAAAACAAAACTTTTTTTGATGACAAGACTCCATATTGATCCCATATTTGAGTTGAATCTACTTGTAGTTGCTGTTATCCAGAGTGACTTACAATGAATAAGAAGATAGAAGGTTTTGCTTTGTGGTCAAGGGCACTTCAGTAGGGCACATGACTGTTGCAAGACACATTGGCTGACCCAACATGAGATCTTTCAGTTAAAGGTTGGTCTCTTTACTTTAATGCCCGGTTTCGAGCAATAGTAAACCCTAACCCTATCATTACTGGATACCATGACCCCTTGTTTTAATCCTCTGTCTTTTTTTTTTGCACTTTCTATTTTATATCTTTTATAAACTCTTTTATGTTTGAAATGTGCTTCTCATTCTCCGCACCTTAAACGCTCTTTTGTGAACATCTGTACCTCACACAGCCCGTAAAGTAATGATCTGTTTTCCATGTTGTTTGCTGTCTGACGCCAATCCCGTGTCCATCTGACCCTTCAATCTGTGCTTTAAAGCTGGCAGCCGAACAGCTAAAAACCCTTTTCCATCACTCCCTGAGGCCCCAAATGCTCCCACCCCAACGTCTGATCTAGCTTTGTATCTTTGAAGTGGAAAACAGCAAGTCTGTGTGTACCAAGAGGTGTCTAGTTTGAGCCAAATTTGTTTCTTCTGCAGTGAAGGAATTTCCTATTCATGCACACCTACATGAAATGTGCAATTCTGAGAAGCGTATGCAAATTACATATGCGGCATGTATAGGCGGCATGGTGGCGCAGTGGTTAAAGCTGTCACCTCACAGCAAGAAGGTGCTGGGTTTGAACGCCGGGGTTGTCCGACTGTGGGGGTCATCCGAATCAGAATCAGAATACTTTATTCATCCCTGAGGGGAAATTGGGTCCAGGTCATCCTCTGTGTGGAGTTTGCATGTTCTCCCGTGTCTGTGTGGGTTTTCTCCGGGTGCTCCAGTTTCACCAACCATCAAAAAGACATGCATGTTAGGGTTAATAATGCTGGCCAAGGCAATGGAAAGAAGAACTGGAGTTGGTCCCCGGGTGCTTCACGGCGGCTGCCCACTGCTCCTAACTACACAGCTAGGATGGGTTAAATGCAGAGGGAGAATTGCCCTACTGGGATTAATAAAGTAGTAAAAAGAAATGTGCATGGACACATACACAAACACAGGCTCAGACAAAATATAGGACACACACACACACACACACACACACACTGTGTGCAAAATATATTCAACAAAACAATATACACAAGACAGATGTGTGTGTGTGTATGTGTGTGTGTGATTCTGACTGCAGAACAGAAGATGTGAGAGAGAGCGAGGAAGAGAGACGGAGAGAGCGAGGGAGAGAGAGAGAGAGCGCCCTGGGCACTCTTTCTTACACACCTGCGGTCCTAAAGTAACACAATCCAAACCTGTGTGAGGCTTTCATTTCACCTTTAACCCCTGGTATGAATAAACATTCAATCGCATTCACGAAAGCCCAGTGGATGATTAAGACTGATGGAGGTGAAATAAGACCTGCAGTTCAGTGACCACAGGAATCCAAATTTCAAAGGCAACAGTGGCACAGACTCTGTAAAGCTCTCTTTTATGGAGATGGTTACAGTATGCAGTTCACTCTCCTGTTAACATTTGTTCACATCTATAATCGATGTGATCCATAACAGATGAGATCTATTATAGATCACATCTGTTATAGAGAGATTGGACCATTGCTGTATCGTCTGTGATAGACAGAGAGAAAAGGGTGGGAGTGAGAATAAAAAGGACCAAAGCTTTATGTCAGTGACAGGAAAAAGAGACATAAAAAGAGGAGACATTTGTTTATATTCAACTTGAATCATATGTTTTCTCTCTGTGTTATCAAGGGTTCAATGGAAACCTTGAAAGATTTATCAAGGATTTATTAAATGGGTTTTTTTCTCTCCATTTTGTAGTGCTGAGTAGCCTGCATGATAAATGCCATTACTGTACCGCACTGTCTGCAGAGCCCCTCCTGATGTCTCTCCATGACAAAATCTCATTTGTTTTACCCCCCCCCACCCCCCGCAGACAACTGTACCAGCAGATAGTACCTAATAAATCAAACTCTGTTTAGGTTTGTTTTTCTTGAAATCTGTCGGCTCCTGACATATTTCATTCAGAGGATTACAGCCTCTGGCATTGTTCTGGGCTGATTTTAGTGGTGGAAAAAGGGGGATCTTACACCTCCATTGCTGACAGAAATTATCACGTGTATCTTAAGTTTGCGAAGAAGCAGAATATATCTCAGATTTGGACTTGATTTTGCCTTTTGAATACAATACCGCTTTGGATTTAGGGTCATAAATATATATATATATATATTTTTCCCCTCTATTTCCCCCCAATTGCACCTGGCCCATTACTCCACTCTTCTGAGCCATCCCAGTCGCTGCTCCACCCCCCCCTGCCAATCTGGGGAGGGTTGCAGACTACCACATGCCTCCTCCGATACATGTGGAGTCGCCAGCCACTTCCTTTCACCTGACAGTGAGGAGTTTCGCCAGAGGGACGTAGCGTGTGGGAGGATCACACTATTCCCCGCAGTTACCCCTCCCCTCCGAACAGCCGCCCCGATTGACCAGAGGAGGTGCTAGTTCAGCGACCAGGACACATACTCACATCTGGGTTTCTACCTGCAGACGCAGCCAATTGTGTCTGTAGGGACGCCCGACCAAGCCGGAGGTGACATGGGGATTCGAACCGGCGATCCCTGTGTTGGTAGGCAACGGAATAGACCGCTATGCTACCTGGATGCATGGTCATGAAATAATTTGTCTCTGTCTAGTGAGGGTGGAACTGAGTACTGCCAAGATCACCCTGGTCTAAAATCTATACCGTCTAACTTCCACCCTTACCGAAGTGCCCCCGAGCAAGATACCGAAGCACCGACAGGTTTGCTAGAAACTAGGAGCGCTGCTCTCGGACAGACGTAGCTCTTTTGACATGTCTGCAGGCCATTTAATGTTCACAGACACTGAGCTCCTCTCATTTTCATGCAGTAGCTCTTCTCCATCGATATTTGTCGGTGTGGTCGTTCATCTTGTGAGGGTGACTTCACACAGGATTGTCTGTTAAGGCAGCGACTTCACATAGTGTGGTGGGGCAACATGCTCAGCTCTGTCTCTTAAACTACACGCCCAGATCCAAATGGGTCATGGGTTCGAAGTTGGTTCCCAAATTATGTGATTAGTTGGTTTTTGTGTTGGTTCCAGGCCGAGGAAAAAAGGCTCAAGAGCGCCAGTATTACAGTATAATCAACAATACTAATGAGAAAAGCACACAGAACGAGTTGATTTTAATTTGCATCATTCGACTTGTTATTAATATTTCACAACAGTCATTAGCTTTGGAGCTTTTGGAGCGGCACATATATAAAGATATAAAGGTAGTCTGATGACCAAATGACGAAAAATAACTCATGAGTCTGGGTCCCATGGCCATGCGGCTTAGACCTCGTTTATCAAATATTTTAGCTCCTTTCTCATGTCTTGATTGTAATTCTACTTTTTAAGATTTCTTTCGTACAAATATTATCCAACTAAATCTGTCACTTAGGCTTCAGGTTGAAAAAACAAAACAAAATAAAAGAGCTTAGAAACTCCCGTGTTACACCCTAGTCCAGCGGCACATTCATCAAACTAATGTCCGTAGTTATCTTTCTCGGAAAAACGCCCCCCCCCCCATTCCATATATTTCTAAAATGAATGAAAGCAGGTTATCTCACTTCCCGCTCCATTTCTTACATACCTTGGGACCCAGGCCCATAAAAACACATTAGTCTTGTCATGTTACGACGCTCTGGACATTTAGCCCACTGGCGCTGATCTATAATTTAAAAAGCCCCTCATTTCAGATATAATTATTCCCCCCCATAAAGGATCAGTGTTATACCTCATGCTGACCAGATTTGACTGACGTTTGAGAATGAATTGCGCAACGACAGAGGTCCAGACGCATTTAAATTGGTAGCTTTGCAAGACATCTAGTTGTGATGTCAAGCTTGATGTATTTTACAACCTTGTGCGAGTCCGATTTGCACTCGGTGGTATGACATCTGGGTTTTCCTCTTGGATTAAGACTTCGGCGTATCTTGTCTCCTCGCCTCTCCTCTCTTCATCATCGTCATCGTCATCGGTTATAAGACTTGCGAAATGTAGTGCCAGTTGACATTTACACATTTACAGTTTAAAGACCAAACTGTAGGTATGCTTTGTTTTATTTTATTTGATTTTATTTTGTTTGCAGGATATAAGCCGTTGCAATATCTGCATGAAACCTCTTCTTAGCTAGAGTGTTTGTGAGCATAGGGTATATAATCGTTTTCAGTAATGCCCTGCTTCACATGCCTGCTGCTGGAAGAAGTCATGCCTGGCAGGTGCCCAGCACAACCACAGTCATTGACCACAGCAGTGTAGGAGTTGAATGCCTTGCTAAAAGGCCCATTGACAGCAGCTATTGAGAGACTGTAGATTGTTCCTCTTGCCATTTTGTTTTTTTCTTGTTTCTTTTTTCTTTTTTTTTTGTTTTGTTGTTTTTGTCACAAGTTCATTTCTCCAATGTCTTTGCTTCCGCCAACCAGCACTGAGAAGTCCTTCAGTCTCGGTAGGACCTTGTGGTTGCTGAATGAATGAGAGCAGGTGATGCTAAGGAGCAGTTTCCCAGAGTTTCATCATGCTGTTGTCCACTGTTCCTGTTTGATCTGAAGATTAACACAATAAAAACCCTGTACTCCTATCAAAGACAGCTCAACACCACACACACACACACCCACACACACACACAAAGAGCACAGAATCTTGCATAGTAAAACAATACTCCTCCTCTTCCAACCCACAGGTATTCAACTATGGGACCTCTGGGTATCTGCTGTGTTTACAAAGCTGGATATCTCACATACACACATAAACAGAGTTCGAAATTCCCCTTACTTTTTATTAACCACATACACACACATACACATAGACACAGACTATAGTGGGGCCCAGCCCAGGCCTCTGGGAGTGGTGGTATTGCCAGTAACAGAAGTGGGCTGATAGAACAACATTTATATCAGTTTATGTGCTTGACATCATGAATGAACTTTTCATTCTGTTTGTAAAAGAGAGTATCTGTCTCATCTTCAATTGCCTCTGTCTCTGTCTCTGTGTGTCTGTCTCTGTCTCCCTTTCTGTCTCTGTCTCCCTCTCTGTCACTCTCTGTCTCTTGCTCTGTCTCTGTCTCCCTCTCTGTCTCTCGCTCTGTCTCTGTCTCTCGCTCTGTCTCTGTCTCTGTCTCTCTCTCTATCTCTGTCTGTCTCCCTCTCTGTCTGTTTCTCTCTCCCTCTCTGTCGCCCTCTCTGTCTGTCTCTGTCTCTGTCTCCCTCTCTGTCTGTCTCTGTTGCTGTCTCTGCCTGTCTCCCTCTCTGTCTCTGTCTCTCTCTGTTTGTGTGATAATGTATAAAATGTGGTTAAAAACCAATGGCAGGGAAGTTTTTACTGTGTGTGTGTGTGTGTGTGTGTGTGTGTGTGTGTGTGTGTGTGTGTGTGTGTGTGTGAGTGTGTGAGTGTTTGTGTGAGTATTTCTGTCATGTTGAGTGTGTCCATCTTTGAATGTGTGTGAGTGCATTTTGATTCATTAGCTGAAAGTAAAACAAGTTCACAGGCATTAAGTGTGGTTGTGTGTCTTGTTGAGTCTTGCCTATGAGAGAATTGGCAGCGGATGCAGTGACCTTGCATTGCCATTTGTCCTCTAGGCTGTGTGCAGTCGCATCTGTAAAATGTCTATTGTGGTGAATGCCTCAGTCATTATGATGCTCTGTGTGTGTGTTAGTGTTGTTTTTGTTGTTCCTTCCTCCTCTGCTGCTTCCTGTGTGTGTGTGTGTGTGTGTGTGTGTGTGTGTGTGTGTGTGCGTGCGTGCGTGCGTGCGTGCGTGCATGCGTGCGTGCGTGCGTGCGTGCGTGCGTGCGTGCGTGCGTGCGTGCGTGCGCGCACACGCACACGTTTGAGAGAAAGACAGAGACCATAAGAGAGAGAGAGGAAAAGCAAGCAGGCAAATAAAGAAAAAAGAAAAAAAGCAGAATACAAAAAAAAGAGTGGGGGAATAAGGGAGAGATGGCATTGCAGTGACTGAGATTAAAATGAGAGAGAGAGATGGAGAGGGAGATGGAGAGAGAGAGTGAGTAAGGTCAAGGGAGAGGAGAGAAATAGAGAACAGAAGAGGAAGCAGCCCGGCACAGTGTGATTGAGAAAGAAGTGGAGAGGAAGGGAAGGAGAGAGAGACGGGGATCTGGCAAAGTGCAAAAGAGGGAGCCACAGTGAAAAATAAAGGGAGGAAAAAAACTGGGTGACAGATTCATACAGCAAAAGACAAGAGGGTGGGAATGAGAGAAATGGGGCAAAAGAAGAGTGAAGTGTTTAAAGAAGAGGAAAAGATAAATAGACAGCGAGAGAAACAGAGAAAGAGCGAGTGATACAGGGTGGAGACACACAGAGTGAAATGAAAGCGAGAGAGACAGAGACAGAGACAGAGACAGAGACAGGGAGCAGACCACCCAGACAGAGTGACATCAGTCCTCTGTTCCTGAGGTCATGTCAGCTCTGGAGCTGCAGGCTCAGTGCTTCCGTTATGAATCAGCCTACTCACAGGGAGCTCAGAGCAGCTGGGTCAGGTTAAAGGATACATTTCCTTAACTTTGGGCTGGGGCCCAAAATGGGCCCTTGGTGCACTTCTGGCTGGACCCCAAATAAGAATGCCCACTGGAAAAGTTTGTTCCCAGGTGAGATGTCCACCATTTTGAGGAAATGATAGCTATTATGGAAAAATTGTTGAGGTTTGACGTGGATTTTGCTGTTAGTGAGGAGTACTGTTTTCATGTGTTCACAATACTCTTTTTTTGCAAGCTTTTTATGTGACCAACTAGTACTGTTTGAACAAACTGTTCAGAACCGACCCTTGGAGTCATGTCATCACCGGGAACAATCAACCCAGAAGAGCAAGGTAGCCTCTATTTCAGCAACCATTGTGTTTGTTAAGGGAGGGGGTGGGGCAAGCAATACTCCCAGCCAATCAGAGCAGCAGCTTGTGAATAATAAATTATGGTAATAACCTCCCAAACAGCCTATTTCACTCCTTTTGAAAAGATAATGGGCACAGCCAATCAACTTGAAGAAAACCCTGAGTTTGACCCAGGACTTACTGGAGAGATGAGAACCATCAAAATGGACGAAATCATGGACAAAATTCAATAGCTTGGATAATTGTAACTTTAAAAGACTTCAGTTAATCACCCCCCCACCTCACCCCTATCAATAAATAGCATTTTGCAGAATACCTTTTTAGGTGTCCAAGATAAATGAATATAAAACCATTTTGTGATTGAAAAATAGCAGCCACCATGTCACAAATTCAACAACAGCCAGAGAACGCAGTCAAAGTAGTTCTGCCTCATGCTAAACCAACCGTTAACCCGTGTACATGAAGTTGCTGTGCATCATCATATTTGTAAGGTAGCTGTACAGTTTAGTCAGGAAAAACTCTCTTAATAATGTTCAGAACACAGGCTTGGGTGGTTGACAGCCATGCTGGGCCATAGCCAGTATCTGTACCTGTATACCTGTATCAGTGGCTCTGACCTACCACGAGCCTAGCTCTGGATGGCATAGTTCTTGTGATCATTAGTACACGCAAGCTTCTCTACCACGACAAGGTGGCGATCCAGGAGAAGGGATGACGATGATGATGAGTCAAAGCAGTTGTTTTGACCTACTTGGAGTGCAAGGTGAGGCTCGGTGGCGCAGTGGTTAGCGCGGTCGCCTCACAGCAAGGAGGTCCTGGGTTTGAGCCCCGGGGTAGTCCAATTTTAGGGGTAATCTTGGGTCGTCCTCTGTATGGAGTTTGCATGTTCTCCCCGTGTCTGCGTGGGTTTCTTGCGGGTGCTCCGGTTTCCTCCCACAGTCCAAAGACATGTAGGTCAGGTGAATCGGCCATACTAAATTGTCCCTTGGTGTGTGTGTGTGTGTGTGTGTGTGTGTGTGTGTGTGTGTGTGTGTGTGTGTGTGTATGGCCCCTGTGATGGCCTGGCGGCCTGTCCAGGGTGTCTCCCCACTTGCCACCCAATGACTGCTGGGCTAGGCTCCAGCATCCCTGTGACCCTGACTAAGGATAAGTGGCTTGGATATTGGATGGATGAATGAATGGAGTTCCAGGTGGGTGCAGTTTGTCACACAGAACCAGAAAGTTAAGGAGGACAGTGGAACATCAAACCCTCATCACTGTTGGCTCTGGTACTCCAAGAAGTTAAAAACATCAGGGATTATTTTCAAATACATTTTGTCCCAGTCCGATGATGGCTGATGTTGAATCTATCAGTATCGTGGCAGTTTTGTAGAGTTCTTATACAACCTATCAGTGTTTTAAAATGCCAGCAGTGCAGCCAAATCAAACAGACTGATAAGTAACGTGTGGTTAATCATTCTTGTAGAGATATTATTTCCATTATTCTTTTATCGTCTTTCAGTTTGTGTTTTTCTTTAGGTTCCCATAGGTTTCAGCTCAAGTTATAACGGCTTTCTCCTCCCCCTGTCTGTTTTCCTCCTTCAATCTTACTGACTGTAGCAAACTGAAGGGAAGGAGCTAGTGCACATTTCTTCTCTGCTTACAGTTTTACTTGACATTTGTGACGTTGGGAGAAAGTTAGATTAACACAGATGCTGTCTTTCAGCTACTCCTTGCCTTAGTCTTCACATGGGTCCACACATTTCACCGGAGAACCCGGGAACTACACCAGTACAACCATGGCCGTCCGCTCTTGGCCGCCGCGAGCTGCCCAGTGTAACCACCATTTCAGTTTGTTTGCAGCGGTGAGCCACCACATACAACTGTGGTCCTCTGCTGCGGGCTTTCGTGCAGCTCCCGTTGGGAACGCTGGTGGGAGGGTTGAGCCAAGTGATGTGTAGTTCAGACAATGCACTCTATAATATACACCAGCGGTCTCATTGTCTGGGTCTTCCTCTGGAGAAAGAGGGAAAGGTACATAGCATCTGCTATGTTTGTTTCGTGTGCATGCACACGCAATCTTTCAGTAGAACATCTTTTTTTGGGTCCACACACTGTATACGGTGGCACGCAAGCAGTCTTTTCTCTGATTGGTCTCAATTTTAAACCAGCCACTATCAGGCCTTATTGTGTTGCTTTGTTTGTTTGGCCCACTAATTTATAATGTCTTATCAGCCCTGAAGGAACAATTAAGTGTTCCTGCCAAGCCAAACGCTTCCTTCCACTCTGTAACTGTCCCAACAGACCTGGGAGCTGGTGCCAAACAACCTCCTCAAATCCTGACGTAGACAGGAAGGAGATACACACACACATACTCACACATACCTTAAATGAGTCAGAACCTGCCAAAATGTCCTCACTTTGCAAAAGAATGTGATGGTTAAATACTCAAACTGGTCCTAGTTAGAAGAACAGGAACACACACACACACACACACACACACACACACACACACACACACACACACACACACACACACACACACACACACACACACACACACACACACACACACACTCAGGGCCAAAAGAGGGCCCACAGATATCCCAAACAGATAAGATGCATGGTGCAGAACCTGCTGAGGATCTGTCCCTCCCTCAGTGCTTCAGTTTAAAGCAGTACACTGGCGTTTAGAGTGATCATTTAAAGTACAGTATAACAAGCTGATTTTCTTGAACAAAAAAAAAAGTAATGTGTGAGTGTTTGCCCTGGTACATACCGTGTATACACAAACACACACAAACACATTTATGAATAAACACACTGTTTCAAGTGCTATTGCCATATAAAGTACACACAGACACACATCCAACCCTGACTTTTTTGCTTGATGAAACCCAAACAATCCTTAATATTGTAGATATACAGGTCCCTTATTCCTCATAATAAGTTATGCCATCACTGTCCACCATCTACTTCCTGCTGCCTCCTCTTATGTCCTCAGGACTATAGCAGTACTGGTCAGGCGAGATCCACCCAGTCTTACACAGACATGCATGGACCAATATAGAAACACACACACACACACACACACACACACACACACACACACACACTGATAACGACGGGCGCGGCCAAACATCGGTACACAAAAGAGCCACTCATATCTATGGCTCTGTTAGCGACGGGCGTTGGTAAACATCAGATCACAAAGAGCCACGCATATCAATAGCTCTGACAACGACTCCTAGAGGATAAATTCTGAGTCTCATCACCAGCCAGTCAGACTAGCTTGGTCTAATCAGAAAGGCACGAACTGAGGAAGCCTCTTGGATGAGAGGCGAAACGTCTTCACAGATATATACCAAGTCCATTTGCACTTGATTCAACTCCTTTGGATAACCATGACCTGGATGAATGAGAACATTCACAGACACACACACACACACACACACACACACACACACTGACCTGACACAATCCAACGCAGTAATAGAAGAGATAAAAATTAGAAGTTATGTTATTATTATTGCGGGGGGGAGACGTTTATTTGACCTACTACAGAACAATGTAGTTGACATAAAGGACTTTATTTTAGAGGCCATTGTTTCTTCTGGACAGAGTCAATTAAACAAAGCTCCGAGGGTGCTGCTTTGGTGTGTGTGTGTGTGTGTGAACATCTAAATTTGTGCTCCACATCTGATCTCTGATACAACTCTCTGGCTGTTGGACTGACAGACAAAAAATCAAAGTAAATACAGCCAATACAACAGATCCACACTCCGACCAGGCCAATACAAGCTAATCATGCTTGGAGCATTAAGCTGACACCTTTCTCAGAGCAATTCATTCATTCCAGCCTGCTACAGGTGTCTATAACCCATTAACAGGACAACTGTGTCTGTTATGTGATAGCATTGCCAGGTAGGTGACATTACCAAGAGGTCTCAGTTTCCTTTTCCACAGCGGCCATTTTTCCTGTCCACTTATGATTGAGCAAGACACTAAAATCCCCAACCAGCTGAGCCATTTTAAGTTGTGGTTAACAGTGATGACGATGACGTCAGATGTAAAGGAATGTGATGCCATTGTTCCGGATAAAGCTCTGTCATTTGATGATATGTTGATAATGTTGGAAGGCAGTGCTTTAGGCATTACAACAGGCTAGTATAGTATCCTCAGCCCAGTAATTTCTATTATTTCTATAGTCAAAGTACTGTAATTTTGATACAACGCATCCTCACAAAACGCTGCATTTTCACCGCTGCTTCCCCATTTCTCACACAGACTATCTGTTTAACATTATGTGTCCTTTGAGGTAATTGCTAACATCAAATCCATGCACAAAAGCTTAAAGAGGAACAGTTTAGCTGTTGCGTGTGTGTCTCTGTTGTGTGGGTTTGGTTTCTATCAGCACGATCAAGCAGTGTGGGAATTGTTAGCCTGGGTTCAGGACCAAATGCATGTGTGTGTGTGTGTGTGTGTGTGTGTGTGTGTGTGTGTGTGTGTGTGTGTGTGTGTGTGTGTGTGTGTGTGTGTGTGTGTGTGTGTGTGTGTGTGTGTGTGTGTGTGTGTGTGTGTGTGTGTGTGTGCATACAAGGTGATGATATTAAAGTGGTGAGATTGACAATAACATTCCTTAGTTCCTTTTAAGTTCCCTTGAAAACACACATCAGTGTCACCTGATAAACCACAGATAACAGGCCATATATTCTAATGCTCTGTGGTTAATCCTAGTCCCCGTACCACGCATGCCCGCGCGTGCGCGCACACACACACACACACATAGGTTTGCACTTCTATTATTGTGAGGACCCCTCATTGACTATGTTCATACCCTAGCATTAACCATTAGAAATACACCCCTAATCCTAATTCTAACCCTGGCCCTGACCCTAACCCTAATTCCAAGCCCTAACCCTAAAACAGACCCTTAAAGAAGAGAGGACTGGTCAAAATGTCCTAACTTTGCAAAAATATCCTCACTCTGTTGGTTAAAAACTCAAATAGGCCTCACAAAGATAGAAGTACAATTACATATGTACACACACACACACACACACACACACACACACGCACACACACAGCCTCGGGGCCAGTCCTTGCTGAACACTGTTATCTGGAAATGCTTTACTTAATGCCGGGGAGGAGCCTAAGGCTTTTTAATAAAGGCTCCTCAGGAACTTAAGTGGTTCATTCTCTAGTCTGAGATGAAAAAGGATGTGTCTTAAACCTATAATGACTGTTTTTAAGTTTTAAATGACTAAAGTGCACACTCACAGTGTAGTAATAATAATAATAATACATTTTATTTGTGGGTGCCTTTCAGAGCACTCAAGGACACCTCACAGAACACAGTTAAAAAAACAAGCAGCGCTGTATCAGACAGCATAAAATCAAAACAAAGCAGGGTAGACAATAAAGAGTTAATACAACAGATCAGTATAAAATCATCCTCTGCACAAAACTGAAGCGTGGATCAGACTCAATATGCCAGTTTGAAAAGGTACATTTTGAGATGGGATTTGAAGGTTGAAAGAGTGTCAATGTTGTGAATGTCTTGTGGGAGAGAGTTCCATAGGCGGGGGGCGGAATGACTCAGGGCTCTAGACCCGATGGCAGTCAAGTGGGCCAACGGTGTAGTGAGTTGGAGAGCAGAAGAGGATCTGAGAGTGCGGGAGGGCATGTGGATATGAAGGAGTTCAGAAAGATACGAAGGAACTAGGTTATTAAGGGCCTTAAAGGTGAGAATCAGGATCTCAAAGTCAATATGGTATTTAACAGGGAGCCAGTACAGCTGCTGAAGAACAGGAGCGATATGATCTATGGAAGGAGTTCTGGTAATGATGCGGGCAGCTGAATTCGGGATCAATTGAAGTTTATGAAGACACTTGAGGGGAAGACCAAAGAGAATAAAATTGCAGTAGTCAATACGTAACCAGGTTGTGAATGAGTATGGCAGTGCTGTTGGGTGTAAGTGACGAGCAAAAACAATTAATATTGTGCAGGTGGAAGTATGCAGACTGAGTAACATTGTTGATGTGAGCTTCAAAAGATAATGTTCTGTCCAAGATGACACCACAACTCTTAACCTGAGGCAATGGAGGAAATATAGAATTCTCAATAGCCAGAGGAAAACTATCAGGTTTAGCCAAAGTAGATTTAGTACCAACTAGGAGGACCTTTGTTTTATCACTGTTAAGTTTGAGGAAGTGGTATGAAAACCAGGATTTAGTTTCTAGTAAGCAGTCAGAAAGAGAAGTGGATGGAAGAGTGGAGGTAGGCTTGGTGGATAGATAAAGCTGGGTGTCATCTGCGTAGCAGTGAAATTGAATGCCAAATTTCCTGAAAATGTGGCCAAGAGGTAATAGGTAAATAATAAATAGGAGGGGTCCTAATACAGAGCCTTCGGGAACACCGGTAATAACAGGAAAGGACTGTGATCTCAAATGTTTTAAGTTGGACAAACTGAGTGCGGCCAGAGAGATATGATCTAAATCAGTCAAGGGGGGTGCCAGTTATTCCAGCGGAAGATAATCTCTCTAGGAGGATGTTATGTGAGATGGTATCAAAGCCTGCACTCAGATCTTTATTAATTCATTATAAGTGTGCAGAAGTTTGATGCCTTCAGGTTTGAGAGCCACATTAGCTATGTAGCAATGTTAACTGATTAAAACTTGATTCAGTTATTTAGGGTCACACTATTAAACTAACCTGTATTTAGTCTATCTTTTTTCTTGTAGGGGCTTGCTCTTTAAACCAAAGTGTCTGTTTAAGTCTAACTGGTAGGTGTTCAGTGTGTGTTTGAAGGCCATCTCAGACTATGGTTTGTTTCTTCAGGCACATGTGGAGAGGTGAAGTGGTTTGACCGACACAATCATAAATCACATTTCTTAATTTATGCTATGCGTTAATGGATTGTAACTGAAGCTGTTCCTTCGGTGTCCACGTTTCTGCATATGGACACTGGACGAACATTTCTGCACAAACGGTCTTTGTCACGTTTTGTCTGTCATCACATTGTCCTTCTGTTTGTCTTAGACGGGAGGACAATCACTGAACTGCACCAGGAACTGTGGCGGAAATGTGGGTGCATGTGTATAAACACAGTGTGTGTGTATGTGTGTGTGTATGTGTTCCTGCTTGCCCTATCCTTGTTTAATCCCATTCCTGTGTTGATAGGAAGCCATCACTTGGGAAGAAACAGACAGGAATATTAGGAAAGCCAAACACACTGGGACAGCTTATTTCAAATCAACCATATCCTGTCCTGAAAGAAATAATAAAAGGTGGATGCTCTTGTACTACCCGTTAAATAATGCTTTTAAATGACAATTTGAATTGACTGGAAAATAAGACAATCTGTTCAAATCAAACACACACACACACAAACAAAAGCATGCATGTACACACGCTCTCTCACGCACTTGCACACACACACACACACACACACACACACACACACACACACACAAACAAAAGCATGCATGTACACACGCTCTCTCACGCACATGCACACACACTCTCACACACACAAGCACACACACACTCACACATACACATACACACACACAAACAAAAGCATGCACATACACACTCTCTCACACGCACACACACACACAACCACAAAACCATATACGGGCCATCTGTTTTTGTCCATACACAAACAGAGGCATGATAACGCGTACACTAACAGTGTTCGACAATGTAACCGATCTTCGACAATCAGCATTCTAAATATCTGCAATTCTTTACATTTTTGCAATAAGCAGGTCATACATAATATTAGTTTTCCCCAGGAAACAATAGCTCGAGTGATAGCAGATGTTGGGTCAGATAATTGTGGCTCTCTTAGTGTGGGTATTTTATAAGTGCATGGCTGGTTTGTGTTTTCAAACCTATAATGTGCTATATCTCACCGTAAACTATTCCCTTTATTGTTAGGAACCTGTTTTGTAAGACCTTTATATTAGCCTATTGGCTGCTTCCTTAACACTCACACGGTTATCCATATCCTCACCTGTCGACTTCCAGTAACTTGGATATTCTGCCCCCCCCACCCCACCCCCCACCCCCCACACACACAAAGCAGAAAAGAAGGATGTCGGCCCGGGGTTCAGAACCACACTGCCCTTGCTCAACTTGTTTTCTTTGATCTGAAACCCAGTCAGAATGTTAATTCCCCCATCAGTGTTTCTATTGTGGGAGACCTGATAACAAGCTGCCCAGGTCTTGTATCTGGTGAATCTGTCTGCAACAAGTCGCTCTGAGTTCACGACCCGCTTAGCTTTCCAAGCTAATCTAGTTAATATCCATAATGATACTGTAATGAAGGTTGTGTGTGTGTGAATCTCATACTCTTGGAATGCTTCTTATGCTCCTTGTGTACTCTCTCACGCACACACACACACACACACACACACACACACACACACACACACACACACACACTAGAGCCGGGTGATATATCAATATTAAATTGATATCATGATATAAGACTAGATATCATCTGGGATTTTGGACATGGTAATATTGTGATACGGTATAAGTGTCTTTTCCTGGTTTAAAAGGCTGCATTATAGTAAAGGCATGAACTCTTCTGAACTTGTTAGATTGTTGTAGCTGTTCTACTATTTGCATCTACCCCTTTGGTCATCATATCCACTTTAGTAATGACTGTTTATCAAAATTCTCTTGTATGTAACTATCTTCTGAAAGCACCAATAGTCATCCCCACGATATCATCATAATATCAATATCGAGGTATTGCATCAAATATATTGTGATATTTAATTTTGTACATATAGCCCAGCCCTAATGCACACACACACACACACACACACACACACACACACACACACACACACACACACACATACACACACACACACACACACACACACACCCATACTCACACTCAAACACACACACACACACACACACACACACACACACACACACACACACACACACACACACACACACACACACACACGAACGCATTAACCGGCTCACAAACGCACATTTACTGTTTGAGTACAGGGAGGAAAACATAGGAGTGAAATAAAGTGAGATCCGGACCTCAGTGTTTGGGACCCAGCAACAAGGATCCTGTGAACCCTCTTTTAATGACATCCCTGAAAGCTCCTTGTTTTCTTTTTATATGTCCCCACCTGTGATGAAAATGACGCGACTCTTTACAACTTATGTGCCTTTCAAGTGCCAGACGATAAACATCACGTCTTATTGTGTCTTTTGACTGGAGGAGGAGGTGGCAAACTAGGTAACTGTGGGAAAGGGAGATGTGTGCCCGTTCAGATAGTGTTTTAAAGTGACTCCCAGTTTACACTTTAAAGGACAGGATGTGTTTTGTGTCTTCGCGTTGACACGCAAACACATACGCTTGAAAACACACACAGACACTGCTGCGTGCGTATAGAGACACATAAAAACACAGCCAGCTGTCTTGGTCTTAGCCCCACTATGCTGTGTGTGTGTGTGTGTGTGTGTGCGTGTGCGTGTGTGTGCGCGCGCGCGTTTGTAGTTAAAAACACATTCACGTTCAGCGCGCGCGCGCACGCACACACACACCCCTCTGTGTTCTGTGCTGTCCCTCAAATTGCCTCTCGGAGCCTCGGAGGACTTTAAAGTTTCCTAAGCCTAAATCACATATTCAACCATAAATCTGTGTAGGTGTAATGAGGGACAACTGCAGCATTCTCCGTCTGATAAGATCCAGGTTAAGTCGTCAAAGGGAAATTTCCCCGATGGTTTTGTTTATGTGTAATCAGTACTGATCAGTAATGTAGTGGATTGAAGCAAATAAAGTCCTCACTGTGCTATATTGCAGAGGCGGGGAGTCAGAGTCGAGTCGCAAATTTGTGGACTTGAGACTTCTTGACTAACACTGATAAAGACTCGATTTGATTTTGACTTGGTATTCATGACTTCAGACCTGACTTGGACTTGAGACAGATTACTCGGAAGGACTTGATTTATTTCTTTATTTATTCCCCCCTTTTCTGCCCAATTGTACTTGGCCAGTTACCCCACTCTTCCGAGCTGTCCCGGTCGCTGCTCCACCCCCTCTGCTGATCCGGGACAGGGAGGGCTGCAGACTACCACATGCCTCCTCCGATACATGTGGAGTCGCCAGCGGCTCCTTTTCAACTGACAGTGAGGAGTTTCGCCTGGGGGACGTAGCGCGTGGGAGGATCACGCTATTCCCCCAGTCCCCCTCCCCGCCCCCCGAACAGGCGCCCCGACCGACCAGAGGAGGCGCTAGTGCAGCGATCAGGACACATACCCACATCCGACTTCCCACCCGCTACCCGGACGCCCTGGACTTGCCTTTTTTTTAAATATATATATATATATATATATATATATATATATATATATATATATATATATATAATATATAATATATTTGAAATTTTTTAGATATTGAGAACTTACGTTTTGTTTTTAAAACATGATTGGGTGATTTCGAGAGCAATGCGCACAAACCTGGCAACCTAATAGGACGCGGCAGACAAGCAGGGGCCAAGGCAGAGGCAGCAATCATGCAATCATGGAGGGACCTAGTCCAAAAATAATACAGTTTGGCCCTCTGATGGCCTGGCGGCCCGCCCAGGGTGTCTCCCCGCCCAGGGTGTCTCCCCGCCTGCCGCCCAATGACTCCAGTGAGGATAAGCGGCTTGGTTAATGGATGGGTGGATGGATACAAGGGTTATGTTGTGGATGGCGGGATGCACAATCTGCAAAAATCAGTGACACCACCGCCACAGCATCCAATTTCATCCGTCACTACAAAACCCACAAAGAAAGGTACGTGAATGTGTCTTTTTAGCGAACTCATTGGCTGGTCAAACGGGTCAAACGTTAGCTATAAAGCTAGTTTGCTAACGCTAACATAGCTTAAGCTTAACGTAGCTAGGAAGCGAACGTTAAGTTTAAGCGGGCTTCGAATCGATTATGCATTTTATTGAGAAGACAAGTTACATTAATATTATGCTAGATTTATGATGGACTGGAGCTTCCCATACACTTCCCATGCATTATGTTTTTTGCAGATGCCACGCATTGTAAGTTGCTATTCACCTTGTTTCTAGGCAACAAGATGGCTACCAGTGTAATTCCGCTTCCCATACGTGTGATACAGTATCTAGAAAGGGATGAATTGGCCTTAAAGTCCGTCAATTTTGAATGAAAATGTTTAATTTCTTAATGTTTCTTCAGAATGATCTAACTAAGCAGTCTTCGTTTATCAAATCTTACTTTTTTTCAGACACAAAGGTAGTTCCATGTTAAAGACAACAACAAAGAAATACAACGCAAGACAAGAACACAAAAATATAACTAAAAACAGCAGTTCACAAGTCCACAATGATTAAAAGCTATACACAGACATTTCGTCCAATGTTTCCAGAAACAAGCGGAGTACCTGGTGTAACTTTGTGTAGGCTCAGTTAACAGCACTATAATTACATTCTTAGAATCAATTAATCAACACGTAAATTTGTACAAAAAATTCCTCAACACAGCAAGAAAAGTGGGACCATTATGAGTCACAAACATATGACTTGCACTTGTCCATCTTGGAAGCTTGAGCAAGTATCTAAATGCATCATTATATGCTACCTGCAGCTTTTTCATTTTTGCTTTTCTATAATCGCACCACATATATAGATGTATGATGTGTTTGGTTTGGGAATATTCACACTATTGCTAGCAGCTTTGCCACAAAGTTAAAGGAATATATATTCCCATAGATATGCAAAGAGTAAACACTTCTGAGAAATTCCTTTGTTCATGTCCCGACGCCATGTGTGGCAGATGATCTTTTATATATGTAGGGGCGATTGACTGTTCCTATCCATTCTCATGAGTTTACCGGCCACCTAGAGGCTCTTATTTATTCTGTTTATAGGTTTCAGATCCTTATCATGACATGTTCAAACTATTAAAGTACAATCTTTTTAGTATGCCACTAAATACTGACATTACTAAACATTACATCAAACCATGAAAACGTATTCAAACTATTCAAGTATAATGGTTTTAGTATGCCACAAAATGGCATTCTTCAAGCATTCAACCAGACTTTTATGGGAGATGCTATTCATTTTATTTTGTCCTGTCCATATCCACACTAGCTAGCATATTTGACGCAAAGTTAAAGGGATATTTCGCTTTAATATAACTTGTCAAGTTTAAGCAGTCTTACCTTGATCTAAGTGTACTTGTCAAGTTTAAGCAGTCTTACCTTGATCTAAGTGTATCTACAAATAAGCTAGCAACCGCTGCTGTCCCTCTGACCCGCTGTCAACACCACTATTCCTCCCAGGTGTCAGGCTCCTCATGACATGTTTTGAGGTAATATTTAGTAATGTCAATATTTAGTGGCATACTAAAACCATTATACTTTAGTAGTTTGAATAAGTTTTCATGGTGTGATGTAATGTCAGTATTTAGTGGCATACTAAAACTATTATACTTCAATTGTTTGAATAGGTTTTCATGGTTTGATGTAATGTCAATATTTGGTGGCATACTAAAACTGTTATACTTGAATAGTTTAAATACATTTTAATGTTTTTGGAGTAATGTTGAGTAATGTCAGTAATTTTTACATTTTAGGCTATATATTTTTATTAATTTTTTATATCTACTTGTTTTAAGTTTATACACTATTCAGTTGGATTTGGCTTTGATGCAATACTTTTTGTGCACAGAAACGGTTAAGTAGGAAAACAATGACAGTGTCATATGAGCAGCACCTTAGACAGATGCATTAATAGGCCAGGGAGAAATATTGTGACCCTCCTAAAGGGGGTAAGTAAGCAGTAAGTAAGCAATTGTAAGCAGGCTGCAATAGTTAACCAGTTTTTGTAAATGTTGAAA